>NW_026646976.1:0-13000 GCF_950005125.1 Chionomys nivalis | reverse complement strand
CAAAAGAGGGCACAGACCTCATTGCAGATGGTTGTGAGCCATTATGTGGTTGCCTGGAATAGAATTCAGGAGGTTGGAAGAGGAGGCAATGATCCTAACCACGGAGCCATCTCTCATGCCTCTTCCTTATGTTGCCAGTAGAGGGCACCAAACCTCCTTTTGAGAGCAATTATGTGATTTCCAGGAATCGAACTTCTGACCTTTGGAAGAGCAGGCAATGCTCTTAACCACTGAGCCATCTCTCCAACCAGTTTTTCAACTTCTTTTACTAAACCAGGTTTACTCAATGTGGTGTGTGGATCACATCTCCATTTCCCTAACATGTGGAGTACAGGGGTCTCCGTGGACCTATTGGCCGTTCGTGTACCTCATAGAGGAGGTCTAGATCAATTGTTTCTCTGGCTTAAAATTCGTACACATTTTGCTGGTGTTTGTCGTCCTTTGGATGTCTTGGATGTGAGATCTTCTTCAGGAACATGAACATGCCTGTATTTTCTTCTTCTAGTCATCTTGCCTTACTCTCCTTGGTGTTGTCTCTGAAGCACGCTGGCTCGTGGTGATAGAGCTGTGAGCCTTTAACATCCTAACAAAAGCTTTTGCCTCATTCAGTCACAACAACGCGGGCCCTGGCCCTTGGCCCTGACTCTATGTCTGTCTGTGGTCTCATCAAACTCAGCAGGCAATGCTCTTTACCACAGAGCCATCTCTCTTGCCTCTTCCTTGTGGTGCCACTAGAGGGCGCCAAACCTCCTTTTGAGAGCAATTACGTGGTTCCCAGGAATCGAACTTCTGACCTTCGGAAGGGCAGCCAATGTTCTTAACCTCTGACCTATCTCTCCAGCTTTTCTTACTGTAGCCAAAAGAGGGCACAAGACCTCATGGCAGATGGTTGTGAATCATTATGTGGTTGCCTGCAATTGATTTCAGGAGGTTCTAAGAGCAGGCAATGCTCTTAAGCACTGAACCATCTCTCATGCCTCTTCTTTTTTGCCAGTAAAGGGCACCAAATCTACCTTTTGAGAGCAATTATGGGATTGCCAGGAATGGAACTTCTGACCTTTGGAAGGGCAGCCAAAGCTCTTATCCACTGAGCTAACACCCCAGCTCTTATTTTTGTATCCAAAAGAGGGCACAAGACCTCATTGCAGATGGTTGTGAGCCATTATGTGGTTGCCTGGAATTGAATTCAGGAGGTTGGAAGAGGAGGGAATGATCTTAACCACGGAGCCATCTCTCATGCCTCTTCCTTATGTTGCCAGTAGAGGGCACCAAACCTCCTAAGGAGAGCAATTATGTGATTTCCAGGAATCGAACTTCTGACCTTTGGAAGAGCAGGCAATGCTCTTAACCACTGAGCCATCTCTCCAACCCGTTTTTCAACTTCTTTTACTAAACCAGCTTTAGTCAATGTGGTGTGTGGATCACATCTCCATTTCCCTAACGTGTGGAGTACAGGGGTCTGCATGGACCTATTGGCCATTCATGTACCTCATAGCGGAGGTCTAGATAAATTGTTTCTCTGGCTTTAAATAGGTTAACATTTTGCTGGTGTTTGTAGTCCTTTGATTGTCTTGGATATGAGTTCTTCTTCAGGCACATGAACATGCCAATATTTTCTTCTTCTAGCCATCTTGCCTTACTCTCCTTGGTGTTGTCTCTGAAGCACGCTGGCTCATGGTGATAGAGCTGTGAGTCTTTAACATCCTAACAAGAGCTTTTGCCTCATTCAGTCACAACAACGTGGGCCCTGGCCCTGTGCCCCGACTCTATGTCTGTTTTGGCCTCATCAAACTCAGCAGGCAAAGCTCTTTACCACAGAGCCATCTTTCCTGCCTCTTCCTTGTGGTGCCACTAGAGGGCGCCAAACCTCCTTTAGAGAGCAATTACGTGGTTCCCAGGAATCGAACTTCTGACCTTTGGAAGGGCAACCAATGCTCTTAACCACTGAGCTGTCTCTCCAGCTCTTCTTACTGTAGCCAAAAGAGGGCACAAGACCTCATGGCAGATGGTTGTGACCCATTATGTGGTCGCCTGGAATTGAATTCAGGAGGTTGGAAGAGCAAGCAATTCTCTTAACCATTGAGCCATCTCTCTTGCATCTTCCTTCTGTTGCCAGTAGAGGGCACCAAACCTCCTTTTGAGAGCAATTATGTGGTTGCCAGGAATCGAACTTCTGACCTTTGGAAGGGCAGGCAAAGCTCTTAACCACTGAGCTATCTACCCAGCTCTTCTTTCTGTATCCAAAAGAGGGCCCAAGACCTCATTGCAGATGGTTGTGAGCCATTATGTGGTTGCCTGGAATTCAGTTCAGGAGGTTGGAAGAGCAGGCAATGTTCTTAACCACTGAGCCATCTCTCCAACCCGTTTTTCAACTTCTTGAACTAAACCAGGTTTACTCAATGTGGTGTGTGGATCATATCTGCATTCCACTAACCTGTGGAGTACAGGGGTCTCCGTGGACATATTGGCCGTTCGCATACCTCATAGATGAAGTCTAGATAAATTGTTTGTCTGGCTTTAAATTGGTAAACCTTTTGCTGGTGTTTGTCGTCCTTTGGATGTCTTGGATGTGAGTTCTTCTTAAGGAACATGAACATGCCTGTATTTTCTTCTTCTAACCATCTTTCCTCATTCTGCTTGGTGGTGTCCCTGAAGCATGCAGGCTCATGCTGATAGATCTGTGATTCTTTATTATCCTAACAAAATGTGTTGCCTGATTCTGAGACAACAACGTGGGCCCTGGCTGTATGTGTCCACTTGGCCTCATCAACCTCAGCAGGCAATGCTCTTACCACTGAGCCATCTCTCCTGCCTCTTCCTTCTGTTGCCAGTAGAGGGCACCAAACCTCCTTTTGAGAGCAATTATGTGATTTCCAGGAATCGAACTTCTGAACTTTGGAAGAGCAGGCAATGCTCTTAACCACTGAGCCATCTCTCCAACCCGTTTTTCAACTTCTTTTACTAAACCAGGTTTACTCAATGTGGTGTGTGGATCACATCTCCATTTCCCTAACATGTGGAGTACAGGGGTCTCCGTGGACCTATTGGCCGTTCGTGTACCTCATAGAGGAGGTCTAGATAAATTGTTTCTCTGGCTTAAAATTGGTACACCTTTTGCTGGTGTTTGTCGTCCTTTGGATGTCTTGGATGTGAGTTCTTCTTCAGGAACATGAACATGCCTGTATTTTCTTCTTCTAGTCATCTTGCCTTACTCTCCTTGGTGTTGTCTCTGAAGCACGCTGGCTCGTGGTGATAGAGCTGTGAGCCTTTAACATCCTAACAAAAGCTTTTGCCTCATTCAGTCACAACAACGCGGGCCCTGGCCCTTGGCCCTGACTCTATGTCTGTCTGTGGTCTCATCAAACTCAGCAGGCAATGCTCTTTACCACAGAGCCATCTCTCTTGCCTCTTCCTTGTGGTGCCACTAGAGGGCGCCAAACCTCCTTTTGAGAGCAATTATTTGGTAGCCAGGAATCGAACTTCTGACCTTCGGAAGGGCAGCCAATGTTCTTAACCACTGACCTATCTCTCCAGCTTTTCTTACTGTAGCCAAAAGAGGGCACAAGACCTCATGGCAGATGCTTGTGAATCATTACGTGGTTGCCTGCAATTGATTTCAGGAGGTTCTAAGAGCAGGCAATGCTCTTAAGCACTGAACCATCTCTCATGCCTCTTCTTTTTTGCCAGTAAAGGGCACCAAATCTACCTTCTGAGAGCAATTATGGGATTGCCAGGAATGGAAATTCTGACCTTTGAAGGGCAGCCAAAGCTCTTATCCACTGAGCTAACACCCCAGCTCTTATTTTTGTATCCAAAAGAGGGCACAAGACCTCATTGCAGATGGTTGTGAGCCATTTTCTGGTTGCCTGGAATTGAATTCAGGAGGTTGGAGTAGGAGGCAATGATCTTAACCACGGAGCCATCTCTCATGCCTCTTCCTTATGTTGCCAGTAGAGGGCACCAAACCTCCTTTTGAGAGCAATTATGTGATTTCCAGGAATCGAACTTCTGACCTTTGGAAGAGCAGGCAATGTTCTTAACCACTGAGCCATCTCTCCAACCCGTTTTTCAACTTCTTTTACTAAACCAGCTTTAGTCAATGTGGTGTGTGGATCACATCTCCATTTCCCTGACGTGTGGAGTACAGGGGTCTGCATGGACCTATTGGCCATTCATGTACCTCATAGAGGAGGTCTAGATAAATTGTTTCTCTGGCTTTAAATAGGTTAACATTTTGCGGGTGTTTGTAGTCCTTTGATTGTCTTGGATATGAGTTCTTCTTCAGGCACATGAACATGCCAATATTTTCTTCTTCTAGCCATCTTGCCTTACTCTCCTTGGTGTTGTCTCTGAAGCACACTGGCTCATGGTGATGGAGCTGTGAGTCTTTAACATCCTAACAAGAGCTTTTGCCTCATTCAGTCACAACAACGTGGGCCCTAGCCCTGTGCCCCGACTCTATGTCTGTTCTTGGCCTCATCAAACTCAGCAGGCAAAGCTCTTTACCACAGAGCCATCTTTCCTGCCTCTTCCTTCTGTTGCCACTAGAGAGCGCCAAACCTCCTTTTGAGAGCAATTACGTGGTTCCCAGGAATCGAACTTCTGACCTTTGGAAGGGCAACCAATGCTCTTAACCACTGAGCTGTCTCTCCAGCTCTTCTTACTGTAGCCAAAAGAGGGCACAGACCTCATTGCCGATGGTTGTGAGCCATTATGTGGTTGCCTGGAATAGAATTCAGGAGGTTGGAAGAGGAGGCAATGATCCTAACCACGGAGCCATCTCTCATGCCTCTTCCTTATGTTGCCAGTAGAGGGCACCAAACCTCCTTTTGAGAGCAATTATGTGATTTCCAGGAATCGAACTTCTGACCTTTGGAAGAGCAGGCAATGCTCTTAACCACTGAGCCATCTCTCCAACCCGTTTTTCAACTTCTTTTACTAAACCAGCTTTAGTCAATGTGGTGTGTGGATCACATCTCCATTTCCCTGACGTGTGGAGTACAGGGGTCTGCATGGACTTATTGGCCATTCATGTACCTCATAGAGGAGGTCTAGATAAATTGTTTCTCTGGCTTTAAATAGGTTAACATTTTGCTGGTGTTTGTAGTCCTTTGATTGTCTTGGATATGAGTTCTTCTTCAGGCACATGAACATGCCAATATTTTCTTCTTCTAGCCATCTTGCCTTACTCTCCTTGGTGTTGTCTCTGAAGCACGCTGGCTCATGGTGATAGAGCTGTGAGTCTTTAACATCCTAACAAGAGCTTTTGCCTCATTCAGTCACAACAACGTGGGCCCTGGCCCTGTGCCCCGACTCTATGTCTGTTCTTGGCCTCATCAAACTCAGCAGGCAGAGCTCTTTACCACAGAGCCATCTTTCCTGCCTCTTCCTTCTGTTGCCACTAGAGGGCGCCAAACCTCCTTTTGAGAGCAATTACGTGGTTCCCAGGAATCGAACTTCTGACCTTTGGAAGGGCAACCAATGCTCTTAACCACTGAGCTGTCTCTCCAGCTCTTCTTACTGTAGCCAAAAGAGGGCACAAGACCTCATGGCAAATGGTTGTGACCCATTATGTGGTCGCCTGGAATTGAATTCAGGAGGTTGGAAGAGCAGGCAATTCTCTTAACCATTGAGCCATCTCTCTTGCATCTTCCTTCTGTTGCCAGTAGAGGGCACCAACCCTCCTTTTGAGAGCAATTATCTGGTTGCCAGGAATCGAACTTCTGACCTTTGAAAGGGCAGGCAAAGCTCTTAACCACTGAGCTATCTCCACAGCTCTTCTTTCTGTATCCAAAAGAGGGCACAAGACCTCATTGCAGATGGTTGTGAGCCATTATGTGGTTGCCTGGAATTCAGTTCAGGAGGTTGGAAGAGCAGGCAATGTTCTTAACCACTGAGCCATGTCTCCAACCCGTTTTTCAACTTCTTGAACTAAACCAGGTTTACTCAATGTGGTGTGTGGATCATATCTGCATTCCACTAACATGTGGAGTACAGGGGTCTCCGTGGACATATTGGCCGTTCGCGTACCTCATATATGAAGTCTTGATACATTGTTTGTCTGGCTTTAAATTGGTAAACCTTTTGCTGGTGTTTGTCGTCCTTTGGATGTCTTGGATGTGAGTTCTTCTTAAGGAACATGAACATGCCTGTATTTTTTTCTTCTAACCATCTTTCCTCATTCTGCTTGGTGGTGTCCCTGAAGCATGCAGGCTCATGCTGATAGAGCTGTGAGTCTTTATTATCCTAACAAAATGTGTTGACTGATTCTGAGACAACAACGTGGGCCCTGGCTGTATGTGTCCACTTGGCCTCATCAACCTCAGCAGGCAATGCTCTGAACCACTGAGCCATCTCTCCTGCCTCTTCCTTCTGTTGCCAGTAGAGGGCACCAAACCTCCTTTTGAGAGCAATTATGTGATTTCCAGGAATCGAACTTCTGAACTTTGGAAGAGCAGGCAATGCTCTTAACCACTGAGCCATCTCTCCTGCCTCTCCCCTCTGTTGCCAGTAGAGGGCACCAAACCTCATTTTGAGAGCAACTATGTGATTCCCAGGAATCGAACTTCTGAACTTTGGAAGAGCAGGCAATGCTCTTAACCACTGAGCCATCTCTCCAACCCGTTTTTCAACTTCTTGAACTAAACCAGGTTTACTCAATGTGGTGTGTGGATCATATCTGCATTCCACTAACATGTGGAGTACAGGGGTCTCCATGGACATATTGGCCGTTCGCGTACCTCATGGATGAAGTCTAGATAAATTGTTTGTCTGGCTTTAAATTGGTAAACCTTTTGCTGGTGTTTGTCGTCCTTTGGATGTCTTGGATGTGAGTTCTTCTTAAGGAACATGAACATGCCTGTATTTTCTTCTTCTAACCATCTTTCCTCATTCTGCTTGGTGGTGTCCCTGAAGCATGCAGGCTCATGCTGATAGAGCTGTGAGTCTTTATTATCCTAACAAAATGTGTTGCCTAATTCTGAGACAACAACGTGGGCCCTGGCTGTATGTGTCCACTTGGCCTCATCAACCTCAGCAGGCAATGCTCTTAACCACTGAGCCATCTCTCCTGCCTCTCCCCTCTGTTGCCAGTAGAGGGCACCAAACCTCATTTTGAGAGCAACTATGTGATTCCCAGGAATCGAACTTCTGAACTTTGGAAGAGCAGGCA
Source organism: Chionomys nivalis (assembly GCF_950005125.1). Taxonomy (NCBI): domain Eukaryota; kingdom Metazoa; phylum Chordata; class Mammalia; order Rodentia; family Cricetidae; genus Chionomys; species Chionomys nivalis. The sequence goes on along the minus strand of NW_026646976.1, from coordinate 5,829 downwards.
ATGCTCTTAACCACTGAGCCATCTCTCCAACCCGTTTTTCAACTTCTTTTACTGAACCAGGTTTACTCAATGTGGTGTGTGGATCACATCTCCATTTCCCTAACATGTGGAGTACAGGGGTCTCCGTGGACCTATTGGCCGTTCGTGTACCTCATAGAGGAGGTCTAGATAAATTGTTTCTCTGGCTTAAAATTGGTACACCTTTTGCTGGTGTTTGTCGTCCTTTGGATGTCTTGGATGTGAGTTCTTCTTCAGGAACATGAACATGCCTGTATTTTCTTCTTCTAGTCATCTTGCCTTACTCTCCTTGGTGTTGTCTCTGAAGCACGCTGGCTCGTGGTGATAGATCTGTGAGCCTTTAACATCCTAACAAAAGCTTTTACCTCATTCAGTCACAACAACGCGTGCCCTGGCCCTTGGCCCTGACTCTATGTCTGTATGTGGTCTCATCAAACTCAGCAGGCAATGCTCTTTACCACAGAGCCATCTCTCTTGCCTCTTCCTTGTGGTGCCACTAGAGGGCGCCAAACCTCCTTTTGAGAGCAATTATTTGGTAGCCAGTAATCGAACTTCTGACCTTCGGAAGGGCAGCCAATGTTCTTAACCACTGACCTATCTCTCCAGCTTTTCTTACTGTAGCCAAAAGAGGGCACAAGACCTCATGGCAGATGGTTGTGAATCATTATGTGGTTGCCTGCAATTGATTTCAGGAGGTTCTAAGAGCAGGCAATGCTCTTAAGCACTGAACCATCTCTCATGCCTCTTCTTTTTTGCCAGTAAAGGGCACCAAATCTACCTTTTGAGAGCAATTATGGGATTGCCAGGAATGGAACTTCTGACCTTTGGAAGGGCAGCCAAAGCTCTTATCCACTGAGCTAACACCCCAGCTCTTATTTTTTTATCCAAAAGAGGGCACAAGACCTCATTGCAGATGGTTGTGAGCCATTATGTGGTTGCCTGGAATTGAATTCAGGAGGTTGGAAGAGGAGGCAATGATCTTAACCACGGAGCCATCTCTCATGCCTCTTCCTTATGTTGCCAGTAGAGGGCACCAAACCTCCTTTTGAGAGCAATTATGTGATTTCCAGGAATCGAACTTCTGAACTTTGGAAGAGCAGGCAATGCTCTTAACCACTGAGCCATCTCTCCAACCCGTTTTTCAACTTCTTTTACTAAACCAGCTTTAGTCAATGTGGTTTGTGGATCACATCTCCATTTCCCTAACGTGTGGAGTACAGGGGTCTGCATGGACCTATTGGCCATTCATGTACCTCATAGAGGAGGTCTAGATAAATTGTTTCTCTGGCTTTAAATAGGTTAACATTTTGCGGGTGTTTGTAGTCCTTTGATTGTCTTGGATATGAGTTCTTCTTCAGGCACATGAACATGCCAATATTTTCTTCTTCTAGCCATCTTGCCTTACTCTCCTTGGTGTTGTCCCTGAAGCACGCTGGCTCGTGGTGATAGAGCTGTGAGCCTTTAACATCCTAACAAAAGCTTTTGCCTCATTCAGTCACAACAACGCGGGCCCTGGCCCTTGGCCCTGACTCTATGTCTGTCTGTGGTCTCATCAAACTCAGCAGGCAATGCTCTTTACCACAGAGCCATCTCTCTTGACTCTTCCTTGTGGTGCCACTAGAGGGCGCCAAACCTCCTTTTGAGAGCAATTATTTGGTAGCCAGGAATCGAACTTCTGACCTTCGGAAGGGCAGCCAATGTTCTTAACCACTGACCTATCTCTCCAGCTTTTCTTACTGTAGCCAAAAGAGGGCACAAGACCTCATGGCAGATGGTTGTGAATCATTATGTGGTTGCCTGCAATTGATTTCAGGAGGTTCTAAGAGCAGGCAATGCTCTGAAGCACTGAACCATCTCTCATGCCTCTTCTTTTTTGCCAGTAAAGGGCACCAAATCTACCTTTTGAGAGCAATTATGGGATTGCCAGGAATGGAACTTCTGACCTTTGGAAGGGCAGCCAAAGCTCTTATCCACTGAGCTAACACCCCAGCTCTTATTTTTGTATCCAAAAGAGGGCACAAGACCTCATTGCAGATGGTTGTGAGCCATTATGTGGTTGCCTGGAATTGAATTCAGGAGGTTGGAAGAGGAGGCAATGATCTTAACCACGGAGCCATCTCTCATGCCTCTTCGTTATGTTGCCAGTAGAGGGCACCAAACCTCCTATTGAGAGCATTTATGTGATTTCCAGGAATCGAACTTCTGACCTTTGGAAGAGCAGGCAATGCTCTTAACCACTGAGCCATCTCTCCAACCCGTTTTTCAACTTCTTTTACTAAACCAGCTTTAGTCAATGTGGTGTGTGGATCACATCTCCATTTCCCTGACGTGTGGAGTACAGGGATCTGCATGGAACTATTGGCCATTAATGTACCTCATAGAGGAGGTCTAGATAAATTGTTTCTCTGGCTTAAAATTGGTATACCTTTTGCTGGTGTTTGTAGTCCTTTCATTGTCTTGCATATGAGTTCTTCTTCAGGCACATGAACATGCCAATATTTTCTTCTTCTAGCCATCTTGCCTTACTCTCCTTGGTGTTGTCTCTGAAGCACGCTGGCTCATGGTGATAGAGCTGTGAGTCTTTAACATCCTAACAAGAGCTTTTGCCTCATTCAGTCACAACAACGTGGGCTCTCGCCCTGTGCCCCGACTCTATGTCTGTTTTGGCCTCATCAAACTCAGCAGGCAAAGCTCTTTACCACAGAGCCATCTTTCCTGCCTCTTCCTTGTGGTGCCACTAGAGGGCGCCAAACCTCCTTTTGAGAGCAATTACGTGGTTCCCAGGAATCGAACTTCTGACCTTTGGAAGGGCAACCAATGCTCTTAACCACTGAGCTGTCTCTCCAGCTCTTCTTACTGTAGCCAAAAGAGGGCACAAGACCTCATGGCAGATGGTTGTGACCCATTATGTGGTCGCCTGGAATTGATTTCAGGAGGTTGGAAGAGCAGGCAATTCTCTTAACCATTGAGCCATCTCTCTTGCATCTTCCTTCTGTTGCCAGTAGAGGGCACCAAACCTCCTTTTGAGAGCAATTATGTGGTTGCCAGGAATCGAACTTCTGACCTTTGGAAGGGCAGGCAAAGCTCTTAACCACTGAGCTATCTCCCCAGCTCTTCTTTCTGTATCCAAAAGAGGGCACAAGACCTCATTGCACATAGTTGTGAGCCATTATGTGGTTGCCTGGAATCATTTCAGGAGATTGGAAGAGCAGGCAATGTTCTTAACCACTGAGCCATCTCTCCAACCCGTTTTTCAACTTCTTGAACTAAACCAGGTTTACTCAATGTGGTGTTTGGATCATATCTGCATTCCACTAACATGTGGAGTGCAGGGGTCTCCGTGGACATATTGGTTGTTCGCGTACCTCATAGATGAAGTCTAGATAAATTGTTTGTCTGGCTTTAAATTGGTAAACCTTTTGCTGGTGTTTGTCGTCCTTTGGATGTCTTGGGTGTGAGTTCTTCTTAAGGAACATGAACATGCCTGTATTTTCTTCTTCTAACCATCTTTCCTCATTCTGCTTGGTGGTGTCCGTGAAGCATGCAGTCTCATGCTGATAGAGCTGTGAGTCTTTATTATCCTAATTTTGCCTGATTCTGAGACAACAACGTGGGCCCTGGCTGTATGTGTCCACTTGCCTCATCAACCTCAGCAGGCAATGCTCTTAACCACTGAGCCATCTCTCCTGCCTCTTCCTTCTGTTGCCAGTAGAGGGCACCAAACCTCCTTTTGAGAGCAATTATGTGATTTCCAGGAATCGAACTTCTGAACTTTGGAAGAGCAGGCAATGCTCTTAACCACTGAGCCATCTCTGCAGCCTCTCCCCTCTGTTGCCAGTAGAGGGCACCAAACCTCATTTTGAGAGCAACTATGTGATTCCCAGGAATCGAACTTCTGAACTTTGGAAGAGCAGGCAATGCTCTTAACCACTGAGCCATCTCTCCAACCCGTTTTTCAACTTCTTTTACTAAACCAGGTTTACTCAATGTGGTGTGTGGATCACATCTCCATTTCCCTAACATGTGGAGTACAGGGGTCTCCGTGGACCTTTTGGCCGTTCGTGTACCTCATAGAGGAGGTCTAGATAAATTGTTTCTCTGGCTTAAAATTGGTACACCTTTTGCTGGTGTTTGTCGTCCTTTGGATGTCTTGGATGTGAGTTCTTCTTCAGGAACATGAACATGCCTGTATTTTCTTCTTCTAGTCATCTTGCCTTACTCTCCTTGGTGTTGTCTCTGAAGCACGCTGGCTCGTGGTGATAGAGCTGTGAGCCTTTAACATCCTAACAAAAGCTTTTGCCTCATTCAGTCACAACAACGCGGGCCCTGGCCCTTGGCCCTGACTCTATGTCTGTGTGTGGTCTCATCAAACTCAGCAGGCAATGCTCTTTACCACAGAGCCATCTCTCTTGCCTCTTCCTTGTGGTGCCACTAGAGGGCGCCAAACCTCCTTTTGAGAGCAATTATTTGGTAGCCAGGAATCGAACTTCTGACCTTCGGAAGGGCAGCCAATGTTCTTAACCACTGACCTATCTCTCCAGCTTTTCTTACTGTAGCCAAAAGAGGGCACAAGACCTCATGGCAGATGGTTGTGAATCATTATGTGGTTGCCTGCAATTGATTTCAGGAGTTTCTACGAGCAGGCATTGCTCTTAAGCACTGAACCATCTCACATGCCTCTTCTTTTTTGCCAGTAAAGGGCAACAAATCTACCTTTTGAGAGCAATTATGGGATTGCCAGGAATGGAACTTCTGATCTTTGGAAGGGCAGCCAAAGCTCTTATCCACTGAGCTAACACCCCAGCTCTTATTTTTGTATCCAAAAGAGGGCACAAGACCTCATTGCAGATGATTGTGAGCCATTATGTGGTTGCCTGGAATTGAATTCAGGAGGTTGGAAGAGGAGGCAATGATCTTAACCACGGAACAATCTCTCATGCCTCTTCCTTATGTTGCCAGTAGAGGGCACCAAACCTCCTTTTGAGAGCATTTATGTGATTTCCAGGAATCGAACTTCTGACCTTTGGAAGAGCAGGCAATGCTCTTAACCACTGAGCCATCTCTCCAACCCGTTTTTCAACTTCTTTTACTAAACCAGCTTTAGTCAATGTGGTGTGTGGATCACATCTCCATTTCCCTAACGTGTGGAGTACAGGGGTCTGCATGTACCTATTGGCCATTCATGTACCTCATAGAGGAGGTCTAGATAAATTGTTTCTCTGGCTTTAAATAGGTTAACATTTTGCGGGTGTTTGTAGTCCTTTGATTGTCTTGGATATGAGTTCTTCTTCAGGCACATGAACATGCCAATATTTTCTTCTTCTAGCCATCTTGCCTTACTCTCCTTGGTGTTGTCTCTGAAGCACGCTGGCTCATGGTGATAGAGCTGTGAGTCTTTAACATCCTAACAAGAGCTTTTGCCTCATTCAGTCACAACAACGTGGGCCCTGGCCCTGTGCCGCGACTCTATGTCTGTTCTTGGCCTCATCAAACTCAGCAGGCAAAGCTCTTTACCACAGAGCCATCTTTCCTGCCTCTTCCTTCTGTTGCCACTAGAGGGCGCCAAACCTCCTTTTGAGAACAATTACGTGGTTCCCAGGAATCGAACTTCTGACCTTTGGAAGGGCAACCAATGCTCTTAACCACTGAGCTGTCTCTCCAGCTCTTCTTACTGTAGCCAAAAGAGGGCACAGACCTCATTGCAGATGGTTGTGAGCCATTATGTGGTCGCCTGGAATAGAATTCAGGAGGTTGGAAGAGGAGGCAATGATCCTAACCACGGAGGCATCTCTCATGCCTCTTCCTTATGTT
>NW_026646975.1:0-128273 GCF_950005125.1 Chionomys nivalis | reverse complement strand
CTGCAATGAGGTCTTGTGCCCTCTTTTGGATACAAAAATAAGAGCTGGGGTGTTAGCTCAGTGGATAAGAGCTTTGGCTGCCCTTCCAAACGTCAGAAGTTCCATTCCTGGCAATCCCATAATTGCTCTCAAAAGGAGGTTTGGTGCCCTCTACTGACAACAGAAGTAAGAGGCATGAGAGATGGTTCAGTGCTTAAGAGCATTGCCTGCTCTTAGAACCTCCTGAACTGTATTCCAGGCAACCACATAATGGCTCACAACCATCTGCAATGAGGTCTTGTGCCCTCTTTTGGATACAGAAAGAAGAGCTGGGGAGATAGCTCAGTGGTTAAGAGCTTTGCCTGCCCTTCCAAAGGTCAGAAGTTCGATTCCTGGGAACCACGTAATTGCTCTCAAAAGGAGGTTTGGCGCCCTCTATTGGCAACAGAAGGAAGAGGCAGGAAAGATGGCTCTGTGGTAAAGAGCTCTGCCTGCTGAGTTTGATGAGGCCAAGAACAGACATAGAGTCGGGGCACAGGGCCAGGGCACACGTTGTTGTGACTGAATGAGGCAAAAGCTCTTGTTAGGATGTTAAAGACTCACAGCTCTATCACCATGAGCCAGCGTGCTTCAGAGACAACACCAAGGAGAGTAATGCAAGATGGCTAGAAAAAGAAAATATTGGCATGTTCATGTGCCTGAAGAAGAACTCATATCCAAGACAATCAAAGGACTACAAACACCAGCAAAATGTTAACCTATTTAAAGCAGAGAAACAATTTATCTAGACTTCCTCTATGAGGTACATGAATGGCCAATAGGTCCATGCAGACCCCTGTACTCCACATGTCAGGGAAATGGAGATGTGATCCACACACCACATAGACTAAAGCTGGTTTAGTAAGAGAAGTTGAAAAACGGGTTGGAGAGATGGCTCAGTGGTTAAGAGCATTGCCTGCTCTTCCAAAGGTCAGAAGTTCGATTCCTGGAAATCACATAATTGCTCTCAAAAGGAGGTTTTTTGCCCTCTACTGGCAACATAAGGAAGAGGCATGAGAGATGGCTCCGTGGTTAAGATCATTGCCTCCTCTTCCAACCTCCCGAATTCAATTCCAGGCAACCACATAATGGCTCACAACCATCTGCAATGAGGTCTTGTGCCCTCTTTTGGATACAGAAAGAAGAGCTGGGGAGATAGCTCAGTGGTTAAGAGCTTTGCCTGCCCTTCCAAAGGTCAGAAGTTCGATTCCTGGCAACCACATAATTGCTCTCAAAAGGAGGTTTGGTGCCCTCTACTGGCAACAGAAGGAAGATGCAAGAGAGATGGCTCAATGGTTAAGAAAATTGCCTGCTCTTCCAACCTCCTGAATTCAATTCCAGGCGACCACATAATGGGTCACAACCATCTGCCAAGGTCTTGTGCCCTCTTTTGTCTACAGTAAGAAGAGCTGGAGAGATAGCTCAGTGCTTAAGAGCATTGGTTGCCCTTCCAAAGGTCAGAAGTTCGATTCCTGGGAACCAGGTAATTGCTCTCAAAAGGAGGTTTGGCGCCCTCTAGTGGCACCACAAGGAAGACGCAAGAGAGATGGCTCTGTGGTTAAGATCATTGCCTCCTCTTCCAACCTCCTGAATTCAATTCCAGGCAACCACATAATGGCTCACAACCATGTGCAATGAGGTCTTGTACCGTCTTTTGGATACAAAAATAAGAGCTGGGGTGTTAGCTCAGTGGATAAGAGCTTTGGCTGCCCTTCCAAACGTCAGAAGTTCCATTCCTGGCAATCCCATAATTGCTCTCAAAATGTAGATTTGGTGCCCTTTACTGGCAAAAAAGAAGAGGCATGAGAGATGGTTCAGTGCTTAAGAGCATTGCCTGCTCTTAGAACCTCCTGAAATCAATTGCAGGCAACCACATAATGATTCACAACCATCTGCCATGAGGTCTTGTGCCCTCTTTTGGCTACAGTAAGAAAAGCTGGAGAGATAGGTCAGTGGTTAAGAATATTGGCTGCCCTTCCGAAGGTCAGAAGTTCGATTCCTGGCTACCAAATAATTGCTCTCAAAAGGAGGTTTGGCGCCCTCTAGTGGCACCACAAGGAAGAGGCAAGAGAGATGGCTCTGTGGTAAAGAGCATTGCCTGCTGAGTTTGATGAGACCACAGACAGACATAGAGTCAGGGCCAAGGGCCAGGGCCCACGTTGTTGTGACTGAATGAGGCAAAAGCTTTTGTTAGGATGTTAAAGGCTCACAGCTCTATCACCACGAGCCAGCGTGCTTCAGAGACAACACCAAGGAGAGTAAGGCAAGATGACTAGAAGAAGAAAATACAGGCATGTTCATGTTCCTGAAGAAGAACTCACATCCAAGACATCCAAAGGACTACAAACACCAGCAAAAGGTGTACCAATTTTAAGCCAGAGAAACAATTTAACTAGACCTCCTCTATGAGGTACACTAACGGCCAATAGGTCCACGGAGACCCCTGTACTCCACATGTTAGGGAAATGGAGATGTGATCCACACACCACATTGAGTAAACCTGGTTTAGTAAAAGAAGTTGAAAAACGGGTTGGAGAGATGGCTCAGTGGTTAAGAGCATTGCCTGCTCTTCCAAAGTTCAGAAGTTCGATTCCTGGAAATCACATAATTGCTCTCAAAATGAGGTTTGGTGCCCTCTACTGGCAACAGAAGGAAGAGGCAGGAGAGATGGCTCAGTGTTTAAGAGCATTGCCTGCTGAGGTTGATGAGGCCAAGTGGACACATACAGCCAGGGCCCACGTTGTTGTCTCAGAATCAGGCAAGACATTTAGTTAGGACAATAAAGACTCACAGCTCTATCCGCATGAGCCTGCATGCTTCAGGGACACCACCAAGCAGAATGAGGAAAGATGGTTAGAAGAAGAAAATACAGGCATGTTCATGTTCCTTAAGAAGAACTCACATCCAAGACATCCAAAGGACGACAAACGCCAGCAAAAGGTTTACCAATTTAAAGCCAGACAAACAATTTATCTAGACTTCATCTATGAGGTACGCGAACGGCCAATATGTCCATGGAGACCCCTGTACTCCACATGTTAGTGGAATGTAGATATGATCCACACACCACATTGAGTATACCTGGTTTAGTTCAAGAAGATGAAAAACGGGTTGGAGAGATGGCTCAGTGGTTAAGAACATTGCCTGCACTTCCAACCTCCTGAACTGAATTCCAGGCAACCACATAATGGCTCACAACCATCTGCCATGAGGTCTTGTGCCCTCTTTTGGCTTCAGTAAGAAGAGCTGGAGAGACAGCTCAGTGGTTAAGAGCATTGGTTGCCCTTCCAAAGGTCAGAAGTTCGATTCCTGGGAACCACGTAATTGCTCTCAAAAGGAGGTTTTGCGCCCTCTAGTGGCACCACAAGGAAGAGGCAGGAAAGATGGCTCTGTGGTAAAGAGCTTTGCCTGCTGAGTTTGATGAGGCCAAGAACAGACATAGAGTCGGGGCACAGGGCCAGGGCCCACGTTGTTGTGACTGAATGAGGCAAAAGCTCTTGTTAGGATGTTAAAGACTCACAGCTCTATCACCATGAGCCAGCGTGCTTCAGAGACAACACCAAGGAGAGTAAGGCAAGATGGTTAGAAGAAGAAAATATTGGCATGTTCATGTGCCTGAAAAAGAACTCATATCCAAGACAATCAAACGACTACAAACACCAGCAAAATGTTAACCTATTTAAAGCCAGAGAAACAATTTATCTAGACCTCCTCTATGAGGTACATGAATGGCCAATAGGTCCATGCAGACCCCTGTACTCCACACGTCAGGGAAATGGAGATGTGATCCTCACACCACATTGACTAAAGCTGGTTTAGTAAAAGAAGTTGAAAAACGGGTTGGAGAGATGGCTCAGAGGTTAAGAGCATTGCCTGCTCTTCCAAAGGTGAGAAGTTCGATTCCTGGAAATCACATAATTTCTCTCAAAAGGAGGTTTGGTGCCCTCTACTGGCAACATAAGGAAGAGGCATGAGAGATGGCTCCGTGGTTAAGATAATTGCCTCCTCTTCCAACCTCCTGAATTCAATTCCAGGCAACCACATAATGGCTCACAACCATCTGCAATGAGGTCTTGTGCCCTCTTTTGGATACAAAAATAAGAGCTGGGATGTTAGCTCAGTGGATAAGAGCTTTGGCTGACCTTCCAAACGTCAGAAGTTCCATTCCTGGCAATCCCATAATTGCTCTCAAAAGGTAGATTTGGTGCCCTTTACTGGCAAAAAAGAAGAGGCATGAGAGATGGTTCAGTGCTTAAGAGCATTGCCTGCTCTTAGAACCTCCTGAAATCAATTGCAGGCAACCACATAATGATTCACAACCATCTGCCATGAGGTCTTGTGCCCTCTTTTGGCTACAGTAAGAAAAGCTGGAGAGATAGGTCAGTGGTTAAGAACATTGGCTGCCCTTCCGAAGGTCAGAAGTTCGATTCCTGGCTACCAAATAATTGCTCTCAAAAGGAGGTTTGGCGCCCTCTAGTGGCACCACAAGGAAGAGGCAAGAGAGATGGCTCTGTGGTAAAGAGCATTGCCTGCTGAGTTTGATGAGACCACAGACAGACATAGAGTCAGGGCCAAGGGCCAGGGCCCGCGTTGTTGTGACTGAATGAGGCAAAAGCTTTTGTTAGGATGTTAAAGGCTCACAGCTCTATCACCACGAGCCAGCGTGCTTCAGAGACAACACCAAGGAGAGTAAGGCAAGATGACTAGAAGAAGAAAATACAGGCATGTTCATGTTCCTGAAGAAGAACTCACATCCAAGACATCCAAAGGACGACAAACACCAGCAAAAGGTGTACCAATTTTAAGCCAGAGAAACAATTTATCTAGACCTCCTCTATGAGGTACACGAACGGCCAATAGGTCCACGGAGACCCCTGTACTCCACGTGTTAGGGAAATGGAGATGTGATCCACACACCACATTGAGTAAACCTGGTTTAGTAAAAGAAGTTGAAAAACGGGTTGGAGAGATGGCTCAGTGGTTAAGAGCATTGCCTGCTCTTCCAAAGGTCAGAAGTTCGATTCCTGGGAATCACATAGTTGCTCTCAAAATGAGGTTTGGTGCCCTCTACTGGCAACAGAGGGGAGAGGCAGGAGAGATGGCTCAGTGGTTAAGAGCATTGCCTGCTCTTCCAAAGTTCAGAAGTTCGATTCCTGGAAATCACATAATTGCTCTCAAAATGAGGTTTGGTGCCCTCTACTGGCAACAGAAGGAAGAGGCAGGAGAGATGGCTCAGTGGTTAAGAGCATTGCCTGCTGAGGTTGATGAGGCCAAGTGGACACATACAGCCATGGCCCACGTTGTTGTCTCAGAATCAGGCAACACATTTTGTTAGGATATTAAAGACTCACAGCTCTATCACCATGAGCCTGCATGCTTCAGGGACACCACCAAGCAGAATGAGGAAAGATGGTTAGAAGAAGAAAATACAGGCATGTTCATGTTCCTTAAGAAGAACTCACATCCAAGACATCCAAAGGACGACAAACACCAGCAAAAGGTTTACCAATTTAAAGCCAGACAAACAATTTATCTAGACTTCATCTATGAGGTACGCGAACGGCCAATATGTCCATGGAGACCCCTGTACTCCACATGTTAGTGGAATTCAGATATGATCCACACACCACATTGAGTAAACCTGGTTTAGTTCAAGAAGTTGAAAAACGGGTTGGAGAGATGGCTCAGTGGTTAAGAGCATTGCCTGCTCTTCCAAAGTTCAGAAGTTCGATTCCTGGGAATCACATAGTTGCTCTCAAAATGAGGTTTGGTGCCCTCTACTGGCAACAGAGGGGAGAGGCAGGAGAGATGGCTCAGTGGTTAAGAGCATTGCCTGCTCTTCCAAAGTTCAGAAGTTCGATTCCTGGAAATCACATAATTGCTCTCAAAAGGAGGTTTGGTGCCCTCTACTGGCAACAGAAGGAAGAGGCAGGAGAGATGGCTCAGTGGTTAAGAGCATTGCCTGCTGAGGTTGATGAGGCCAAGTGGACACATACAGCCAGGGCCCACGTTGTTGTCTCAGAATCAGGCAACATATTTTGTTAGGATAATAAAGACTCACAGCTCTATCAGCATGAGCCTGCATGCTTCAGGGACACCACCAAGCAGAATGAGGAAAGATGGTTAGAAGAAGAAAATACAGGCATGTTCATGTTCCTTAAGAAGAACTCACATCCAAGATATCCAAAGGACGACAAACATCAGCAAAAGGTTTACCAATTTAAAGCCAGACAAACAATTTATCTAGACTTCATCTATGAGGTACGCGAACGGCCAATATGTCCATGGAGACCCCTGTACTCCACATGTTAGTGGAATGCAGATATGATCCACACACCACATTGAGTAAACCTGGTTTAGTTCAAGAAGTTGAAAAACGGGTTGGAGAGATGGCTCAGTGGTTAAGAACATTGCCTGCTCTTCCAACCTCCTGAACTGAATTCCAGGCAACCACATAATGGCTCACAACCATCTGCAATGAGGTCTTGTGCCCTCTTTTGGATACAGAAAGAAGAGCTGGGGAGATAGCTCAGTGGTTAAGAGCTTTGCCTGGACTTCCAAAGGTCAGAAGTTCGATTCCTGGCAACCACATAATTGCTCTCAAAAGGAGGTTTGGTGCCCTCTATTGGCAACAGAAGGAAGATGCAAGAGAGATGGCTCAATGGTTAAGAGAATTGCCTGCTCTTCCAACCTCCTGAATTCAATTCCAGGCGACCACATAATGGGTCACAACCATCTGCCATGAGGTCTTGTGCCCTCTTTTGGCTACAGTAAGAAGAGCTGGAGAGACAGCTCAGTGGTTAAGAGCATTGGTTGCCCTTCCAAAGGTCAGAAGTTCGATTCCTGGGAACCACGTAATTGCTCTCAAAAGGAGGTTTGGCGCCCTCTATTGACAACAGAAGGAAGAGCCAGGAAAGATGGCTCTGTGGTAAAGAGCTTTGCCTGCTGAGTTTGATGAGGCCAAGAACAGACATAGAGTCGGGGCACAGGGCCAGGGCCCAAGTTGTTGTGACTGAATGAGGCAAAAGCTCTTGTTAGGATGTTAAAGACTCACAGCTCTATCACCATGAGCCAGCGTGCTTCAGAGACAACACCAAGGAGAGTAAGGCAAGATGGCTAGAAGAAGAAAATATTGGCATGTTCATGTGCCTGAAGAAGAACTCATATCCAAGACAATCAAAGGACTACAAACACCAGCAAAATATTAACCTATTTAAAGCCAGAGAAACAATTTATCTAGACCTCCTCTATGAGGTACATGAATGGCCAATAGGTCCATGCAGACCCCTGTACTCCACACGTCATGGAAATGGAGATGTGATGCACACACCACATTGACCAAAGCTGGTTTAGTAAAAGAAGTTGAAAAACGGGTTGGAGAGATGGCTCAGTGGTTAAGAGCATTGCCTGCTCTTCCAAAGGTCAGAAGTTCGACTCCTGGAAATCACATAATTGCTCTCAAAAGGAGGTTTGGTGCCCTCTACTGGCAACATAAGGAAGAGGCATGAGAGATGGCTCCGTGGTTAAGATCATTGCCTCCTCTTCCAACCTCCTGAATTCAATTCCAGGCAACCACATACTGGCTCACAACCATCTGCAATGAGGTCTTGTGCCCTCTTTTGGATACAAAAATAAGAGCTGGGGTGTTAGCTCAGTGGATAAGAGCTTTGGCTGCCCTTTCAAACGTCAGAAGTTCCATTCCTGGCAATCCCATAATTGCTCTCAAAAGGAGGTTTGGTGCCCTCTACTGACAACAGAAGGAAGAGGCATGAGAGATGGTTCAGTGCTTAAGAGCATTGCCTGCTCTTAGAACCTCCTGAACTGTATTCCAGGCAACCACATAATGGCTCACAACCATCTGCAATGAGGTCTTGTGCCCTCTTTTGGATACAGAAAGAAGAGCTGGGGAGATAGCTCAGTGGTTAAGAGCTTTGCCTGCCCTTCCAAAGGTCAGAAGTTCGATTCCTGGGAACCACGTAATTGCTCTCAAAAGGAGGTTTGGCGCCCTCTATTGGCAACAGAAGGAAGAGGCAGGAAAGATGGCTCTGTGGTAAAGAGCTCTGCCTGCTGAGTTTGATGAGGCCAAGAACAGACATAGAGTCGGGGCACAGGGCCAGGGCCCACGTTGTTGTGACTGAATGAGGCAAAAGCTCTTGTTAGGATGTTAAAGACTCACAGCTCTATCACCATGAGCCAGCGTGCTTCAGAGACAACACCAAGGAGAGTAATGCAAGATAGCTAGAAAAAGAAAATATTGGCATGTTCATGTGCCTGAAGAAGAACTCATATCCAAGACAATCAAAGGACTACAAACACCAGCAAAATGTTAACCTATTTAAAGCAGAGAAACAATTTATCTAGACTTCCTCTATGAGGTACATGAATGGCCAATAGGTCCATGCAGACCCCTGTACTCCACATGTCAGGGAAATGGAGATGTGATCCACACACCACATAGACTAAAGCTGGTTTAGTAAGAGAAGTTGAAAAACGGGTTGGAGAGATGGCTCAGTGGTTAAGAGCATTGCCTGCTCTTCCAAAGGTCAGAAGTTCGATTCCTGGAAATCACATAATTGCTCTCAAGAGGAGGTTTTTTGCCCTCTACTGGCAACATAAGGAAGAGGCATGAGAGATGGCTCCGTGGTTAAGATCATTGCCTCCTCTTCCAACCTCCCGAATTCAATTCCAGGCAACCACATAATGGCTCACAACCATCTGCAATGAGGTCTTGTGCCCTCTTTTGGATACAGAAAGAAGAGCTGGGGAGATAGCTCAGTGGTTAAGAGCTTTGCCTGCCCTTCCAAAGGTCAGAAGTTCGATTCCTGGCAACCACATAATTGCTCTCAAAAGGAGGTTTGGTGCCCTCTACTGGCAACAGAAGGAAGATGCAAGAGAGATGGCTCAATGGTTAAGAAAATTGCCTGCTCTTCCAACCTCCTGAATTCAATTCCAGGCGACCACATAATGGGTCACAACCATCTGCCAAGGTCTTGTGCCCTCTTTTGTCTACAGTAAGAAGAGCTGGAGAGATAGCTCAGTGGTTAAGAGCATTGGTTGCCCTTCCAAAGGTCAGAAGTTCGATTCCTGGGAACCAGGTAATTGCTCTCAAAAGGAGGTTTGGCGCCCTCTAGTGGCACCACAAGGAAGACGCAAGAGAGATGGCTCTGTGGTAAAGAGCATTGCCTGCTGAGTTTGATGAGACCACATACAGACATAGAGTCAGGGCCAAGGGCCAGGGACCGCGTTGTTGTGACTGAATGAGGCAAAAGCTTTTGTTAGGATGTTAAAGGCTCACAGCTCTATCACCACGAGCCAGCGTGCTTCAGAGACAACACCAAGGAGAGTAAGGCAAGATGACTAGAAGAAGAAAATACAGGCATGTTCATGTTCCTGAAGAAGAACTCACATCCAAGACATCCAAAGGACGACAAACACCAGCAAAAGGTGTACCAATTTTAAGCCAGAGAAACAATTTATCTAGACCTCCTCTATGAGGTACACGAACGGCCAATAGGTCCACGGAGACCCCTGTACTCCGCATGTTAGGGAAATGGAAATGTGATCCACACACCACATTGAGTAAACCTGGTTTAGTAAAAGAAGTTGAAAAACGGGTTGGAGAGATGGCTCAGTGGTTAAGAGCATTGCCTGCTCTTCCAAAGTTCAGAAGTTCGATTCCTGGGAATCACATAGTTGCTCTCAAAATGAGGTTTGGTGCCCTCTACTGGCAACAGAGGGGAGAGGCAGGAGAGATGGCTCAGTGGTTAAGAGCATTGCCTGCTCTTCCAAAGTTCAGAAGTTCGATTCATGGAAATCACATAATTACTCTCAAAAGGAGGTTTGGTGCCCTCTACTGGCTACAGAAGGAAGAGGCAGGAGAGATGGCTCAGTGGTTAAGAGCATTGCCTGCTGAGGTTGATGAGGCCAAGTGGATACATACAGCCAGGGCCCCCGTTGTTGTCTCAGAATCAGGCAAAACATTTTGTTAGGATAATAAAGACTCACAGCTCTATCAGCATGAGCCTGCATGCTTCAGGGACACCACCAAGCAGAATGAGGAAAGATGGTTAGAAGAAGAAAATACAGGCATGTTCATGTTCCTTAAGAAGAACTCACATCCAAGACATCCAAAGGACGACAAACACCAGCAAAAGGTTTACCAATTTAAAGCCAGACAAACAATTTATCTAGACTTCATCTATGAGGTACGCGAACGGCCAATATGTCCATGGAGACCCGTGTACTCCACATGTTAGTGGAGTGCAGATATGATCCAAACACCACATTGAGTAAACCTGGTTTAGTTCAAGAAGTTGAAAAACGGGTTGGAGAGATGGCTCAGTGGTTAAGAACATTGCCTGCTCTTCCAACCTCCTGAACTGAATTCCAGGCAACCACATAATGGCTCACAACCATCTGCCTGCTGAGTTTGATGAGGCCAAGAACAGACATAGAGTCGGGGCACAGGGCCAGGGCCCATGTTGTTGTGACTGAATGAGGCAAAAGCTCTTGTTAGGATGTTAAAGACTCACAGCTCTATCACCATGAGCCAGCGTGCTTCAGAGACAACACCAAGGAGAGTAAGGCAAGATGGCTAGAAGAAGAAAATATTGGCATGTTCATGTTCCTGAAGAAGAACTCACATCCAAGACATCCAAAGGACGACAAACACCAGCAAAAGATGTACCAATTTTAAGCCAGAGAAACAATTTTTCTAGACCTCCTCTATGAGGTACACGAACGGCCAATAGGTCCACGGAGACCCCTGTACTCCACAAGTTAGGGAAATGGAGATGTGATCCACACACCACATTGAGTAAACCTGGTTTAGTAAAAGAATTTGAAAAACGGGTTGGAGAGATGGCTCAGTGGTTAAGAGCATTGCCTGCTCTTCCAAAGTTCAGAAGTTTGATTCCTGGGAATCACATAGTTGCTCTCAAAATGAGGTTTGGTGCCCTCTACTGGCAACAGAGGGGAGAGGCAGGAGAGATGGCTCAGTGGTTAAGAGCATTGCCTGCTCTTCCAAAGTTCAGAAGTTCGATTCCTGGAAATCACATAATTGCTCTCAAAAGGAGGTTTGGTGCCCTCTACTGGCAACAGAAGGAAGAGGCAGGAGAGATGGCTCAGTGGTTAAGAGCATTGCCTGCTGAGGTTGATGAGGCCAAGTGGACACATACAGCCAGGGCCCCCGTTGTTGTCTCAGAATCAGGCAAAACATTTTGTTAGGATAATAAAGACTCACAGCTCTATCAGCATGAGCCTGCATGCTTCAGGGACACCACCAAGCAGAATGAGGAAAGATGGTTAGAAGAAGAAAATACAGGCATGTTCATGTTCCTTAAGAAGAACTCACATCCAAGACATCCAAAGGACGACAAACACCAGCAAAAGGTTTACCAATTTAAAGCCAGACAAACAATTTATCTAGACTTCATCTATGAGGTACGCGAACGGCCAATATGTCCATGGAGACCCGTGTACTCCACATGTTAGTGGAGTGCAGATATGATCCAAACACCACATTGAGTAAACCTGGTTTAGTTCAAGAAGTTGAAAAACGGGTTGGAGAGATGGCTCAGTGGTTAAGAACATTGCCTGCTCTTCCAACCTCCTGAACTGAATTCCAGGCAACCACATAATGGCTCACAACCATCTGCCTGCTGAGTTTGATGAGGCCAAGAACAGACATAGAGTCGGGGCACAGGGCCAGGGCCCATGTTGTTGTGACTGAATGAGGCAAAAGCTCTTGTTAGGATGTTAAAGACTCACAGCTCTATCACCATGAGCCAGCGTGCTTCAGAGACAACACCAAGGAGAGTAAGGCAAGATGGCTAGAAGAAGAAAATATTGGCATGTTCATGTTCCTGAAGAAGAACTCACATCCAAGACATCCAAAGGACGACAAACACCAGCAAAAGATGTACCAATTTTAAGCCAGAGAAACAATTTTTCTAGACCTCCTCTATGAGGTACACGAACGGCCAATAGGTCCACGGAGACCCCTGTACTCCACAAGTTAGGGAAATGGAGATGTGATCCACACACCACATTGAGTAAACCTGGTTTAGTAAAAGAATTTGAAAAACGGGTTGGAGAGATGGCTCAGTGGTTAAGAGCATTGCCTGCTCTTCCAAAGTTCAGAAGTTTGATTCCTGGGAATCACATAGTTGCTCTCAAAATGAGGTTTGGTGCCCTCTACTGGCAACAGAGGGGAGAGGCAGGAGAGATGGCTCAGTGGTTAAGAGCATTGCCTGCTCTTCCAAAGTTCAGAAGTTCGATTCCTGGAAATCACATACTTGCTCTCAAAAGGAGGTTTGGTGCCCTCTACTGGCAACAGAAGGAAGAGGCAGGAGAGATGGCTCAGTGGTTAAGAGCATTGCCTGCTGAGGTTGATGAGGCCAAGTGGACACATACAGCCAGGGCCCCCGTTGTTGTCTCAGAATCAGGCAAAACATTTTGTTAGGATAATAAAGACTCACAGCTCTATCAGCATGAGCCTGCATGCTTCAGGGACACCACCAAGCAGAATGAGGAAAGATGGTTAGAAGAAGAAAATACAGGCATGTTCATGTTCCTTAAGAAGAACTCACATCCAAGACATCCAAAGGACGACAAACACCAGCAAAAGGTTTACCAATTTAAAGCCAGACAAACAATTTATCTAGACTTCAGCTATGAGGTACGCGAACGGCCAATATGTCCATGGAGACCCGTGTACTCCACATGTTAGTGGAGTGCAGATATGATCCAAACACCACATTGAGTAAACCTGGTTTAGTTCAAGAAGTTGAAAAACGGGTTGGAGAGATGGCTCAGTGGTTAAGAACATTGCCTGCTCTTCCAACCTCCTGAACTGAATTCCAGGCAACCACATAATGGCTCACAACCATCTGCCTGCTGAGTTTGATGAGGCCAAGAACAGACATAGAGTCGGGGCACAGGGCCAGGGCCCATGTTGTTGTGACTGAATGAGGCAAAAGCTCTTGTTAGGATGTTAAAGACTCACAGCTCTATCACCATGAGCCAGCGTGCTTCAGAGACAACACCAAGGAGAGTAAGGCAAGATGGCTAGAAGAAGAAAATATTGGCATGTTCATGTTCCTGAAGAAGAACTCACATCCAAGACATCCAAAGGACGACAAACACCAGCAAAAGATGTACCAATTTTAAGCCAGAGAAACAATTTTTCTAGACCTCCTCTATGAGGTACACGAACGGCCAATAGGTCCACGGAGACCCCTGTACTCCACAAGTTAGGGAAATGGAGATGTGATCCACACACCACATTGAGTAAACCTGGTTTAGTAAAAGAATTTGAAAAACGGGTTGGAGAGATGGCTCAGTGGTTAAGAGCATTGCCTGCTCTTCCAAAGTTCAGAAGTTTGATTCCTGGGAATCACATAGTTGCTCTCAAAATGAGGTTTGGTGCCCTCTACTGGCAACAGAGGGGAGAGGCAGGAGAGATGGCTCAGTGGTTAAGAGCATTGCCTGCTCTTCCAAAGTTCAGAAGTTCGATTCCTGGAAATCACATACTTGCTCTCAAAAGGAGGTTTGGTGCCCTCTACTGGCAACAGAAGGAAGAGGCAGGAGAGATGGCTCAGTGGTTAAGAGCATTGCCTGCTGAGGTTGATGAGGCCAAGTGGACACATACAGCCAGGGCCCCCGTTGTTGTCTCAGAATCAGGCAAAACATTTTGTTAGGATAATAAAGACTCACAGCTCTATCAGCATGAGCCTGCATGCTTCAGGGACACCACCAAGCAGAATGAGGAAAGATGGTTAGAAGAAGAAAATACAGGCATGTTCATGTTCCTTAAGAAGAACTCACATCCAAGACATCCAAAGGACGACAAACACCAGCAAAAGGTTTACCAATTTAAAGCCAGACAAACAATTTATCTAGACTTCAGCTATGAGGTACGCGAACGGCCAATATGTCCATGGAGACCCGTGTACTCCACATGTTAGTGGAGTGCAGATATGATCCAAACACCACATTGAGTAAACCTGGTTTAGTTCAAGAAGTTGAAAAACGGGTTGGAGAGATGGCTCAGTGGTTAAGAACATTGCCTGCTCTTCCAACCTCCTGAACTGAATTCCAGGCAACCACATAATGGCTCACAACCATCTGCAATGAGGTCTTGTGCCCTCTTCGGGATACAGAAAGAAGAGCTGGGGAGATAGCTCAGTGGTTAAGAGCTTTGCCTGCCCTTCCAAAGGTCAGAAGTTCGATCCCTGGCAACCACATAATTGCTCTCAAAAGGAGGTTTGGTGCCCTCTACTGGCAACAGAAGGAAGATGCAAGAGAGATGGCTCAATGGTTAAGAGAATTGCCTGCTCTTCCAACCTCCTGAATTCAATTCCAGGCGACCACATAATGGGTCACAACCATCTGCCATGAGGTCTTGTGCCCTCTTTTGGCTACAGTAAGAAGAGCTGGAGAGATAGCTCAGTGGTTAAGAGCATTGGTTGCCCTTCCAAAGGTCAGAAGTTCGATTCCTGGGAACCACGTAATTGCTCTCATAAGGAGGTTTGGCGCCCTCTATTGGCAACAGAAGGAAGAGGCAGGAAAGATGGCTCTGTGGTAAAGAGCTCTGCCTGCTGAGTTTGATGAGGCCAAGAACAGACATAGAGTCGGGGCACAGGGCCAGGGCCCATGTTGTTGTGACTGAATGAGGCAAAAGCTCTTGTTAGGATGTTAAAGACTCACAGCTCTATCACCATGAGTCAGCGTGCTTCAGAGACAACACCAAGGAGAGTAAGGCAAGATGGCTAGAAGAAGAAAATATTGGCATGTTCATGTGCCTTAAGAAGAACTCACATCCAAGACATCCAAAGGACGACAAACACCAGCAAAAGGTGTACCAATTTTAAGCCAGAGAAACAATTTTTCTAGACCTCCTCTATGAGGTACACGAACGGCAAATAGGTCCACGGAGACCCCTGTACTCCACAAGTTAGGGAAATGGAGATGTGATCCACACACCACATTGAGTAAACCTGGTTTAGTAAAAGAAGTTGAAAAACGGGTTGGAGAGATGGCTCAGTGGTTAAGAGCATTGCCTGCTCTTCCAAAGTTCAGAAGTTCGATTCCTGGGAATCACATAGTTGCTCGCAAAATGAGGTTTGGTGCCCTCTACTGGCAACAGAGGGGAGAGGCAGGAGAGATGGCTCAGTGGTTAAGAGCATTGCCTGCTCTTCCAAAGTTCAGAAGTTCGATTCCTGGAAATCACATACTTGCTCTCAAAAGGAGGTTTGGTGCCCTCTACTGGCAACAGAAGGAAGAGGCAGGAGAGATGGCTCAGTGGTTAAGAGCATTGCCTGCTGAGGTTGATGAGGCCAAGTGGACACATACAGCCAGGGCCCCCGTTGTTGTCTCAGAATCAGGCAAAACATTTTGTTAGGATAATAAAGACTCACAGCTCTATCAGCATGAGCCTGCATGCTTCACGGACACCACCAAGCAGAATGAGGAAAGATGGTTAGAAGAAGAAAATACAGGCATGTTCATGTTCCTTAAGAAGAACATCCAAGACATCCAAAGGACGACAAACACCAGCAAAAGGTTTACCAATTTAAAGCCAGACAAACAATTTATCTAGACTTCATCTATGAGGAACGCGAACGGCCCATATGTCCATGGAGACCCCTGTACTCCACATGTTAGTGGAATGCAGATATGATCCACACACCACATTGAGTAAACCTGGTTTAGTTCAAGAAGTTGAAAAACGGGTTGGAGAGATGGCTCAGTGGTTAAGAGAATTGCCTGCTCTTCCAAAGGTCAGAAGTTCGATTCCTGGAAATCACATAATTGCTCTCAAAAGGAGGTTTGGTGCCCTCTACTGGCAACATAAGGAAGAGGCATGAGAGATGGCTCCGTGGTTAAGATCATTGCCTCCTCTTCCACCCTCCGAATTCAATTCCAGGCAACCACATAATGGCTCACAACCATCTGCAATGAGGTCTTGTGCCCCCTTTTGGATACAAAAATAAGAGCTGGGGTGTTAGCTCAGTGGATAAGAGCTTTGGCTGCCCTTCCAAACGTCAGAAGTTCCATTCCTGGCAATCCCATAATTGCTCTCAAAAGGTAGATTTGGTGCCCTTTACTGGCAAAAAAGAAGAGGCATGAGAGATGGTTCAGTGCTTAAGAGCATTGCCTGCTCTTAGAACCTCCTGAAATCAATTGCAGGCAACCACATAATGATTCACAACCATCTGCCATGAGGTCTTGTGCCCTCTTTTGTCTACAGTAAGAAAAGCTGGAGAGATAGGTCAGTGGTTAAGAACATTGGCTGCCCTTCCGAAGGTCAGAAGTTCGATTCCTGGCTACCAAATAATTGCTCTCAAAAGGAGGTTTGGCGCCCTCTAGTGGCACCACAAGGAAGAGACAAGAGAGATGGCTCTGTGGTAAAGAGCATTGCCTGCTGAGTTTGATGAGACCACATAGAGACATAGAGTCAGGGCCAAGGGCCAGGGCCCGCGTTGTTGTGACTGAATGAGGCAAAAGCTTTTGTTAGGATGTTAAAGGCTCACAGCTCTATCAAAACGAGCCAGCGTGCTTCAGAGACAACACCAAGGAGAGTAAGGCAAGATGACTAGAAGAAGAAAATACAGGCATGTTCATGTTCCTGAAGAAGAACTCACATCCAAGACATTCAAAGGACGACAAACACCAGCAAAAGGTGTACCAATTTTAAGCCAGAGAAACAATTTATCTAGACCTCCTCTATGAGGTACACGAACGGCCAATAGGTCCACGGAGACCCCTGTACTCCACATGTTAGGGAAATGGAGATGTGATCCAGACACCACATTGAGTAAACCTGGTTTAGTAAAAGAAGTTGAAAAACGGGTTGGAGAGATGGCTCAGCGGTTATCAGCATTGGTTGCCCTTCCAAAGGTCAGAAGTTCGATTCCTGGGAACCACGTAATTGCTCTCAAAAGGAGGTTTGGCGCCCTCTATTGGCAACAGAAGGAAGAGGCAGGAAAGATGGCTCTGTGGTAAAGAGCTTTGCCTGCTGAGTTTGATGAGGCCAAGAACAGACATAGAGTCGGGGCACAGGGCCAGGGCCCACGTTGTTGTGACTGAATGAGGCAAAAGCTCTTGTTAGGATGTTAAAGACTCACAGCTCTATAACCATGAGCCAGCGTGCTTCAGAGACAACACCAAGGAGAGTAAGGCAAGATGGCTAGAAGAAGAAAATATTGGCATGTTCATGTGCCTGAAGAAGAACTCATATTCAAGACAATCAAAGGACTACAAACACCACCAAAATGTTAACCTATTTAAAGCCAGAGAAACAATTTATCTAGACATCCTCTATGAGGTACATGAATGGCCAATAGGTCCAGGCAGACCCCTGTACTCCACATGTCAGGGAAATGGAGATGTGATCCACACACCACATTGACTAAAGCTGGTTTAGTAAAAGAAGTTGAAAAACGGGTTGGAGAGATGGCTCAGTGGTTAAGAGCATTGCCTGCTCTTCCAAAGTTCAGAAGATCGATTCCTGGGAATCACATAGTTGCACTTAAAATGAGGTTTGGTGCCCTCTACTGGCAACAGAGTGGAGAGGCAGGAGAGATGGCTCAGTGGTTAAGAGCATTGCCTGCTTTTCCAAGTTTGATTCCTCAAAATCACATAATTGCTCTCAAAATGAGGTTTGGTGCCCTCTACTGGCAACAGAAGGAAGAGGCAGGAGAGATGGCTCAGTGGTTAAGAGCATTGCCTGCTGAGGTTGATGAGGCCAAGTGGACACATACTGCCAGGGCCCCCGTTGTTGTCTCAGAATCAGGCAAAACATTTTGTTAGGATAATAAAGACTCACAGCTCTATCAGCATGAGCCTGCATGCTTCACGGACATTACCAAGCAGAATGAGGAAAGATGGTGAGAAGAAGAAAATACAGGCATGTTCATGTTACTTAAGAAGAACTCACATCCAAGACATCCAAAGGACGACAAACACCAGCAAAAGGTTTACCAATTTAAAGCCAGACAAACAATTTATCTAGACTTCATCTATGAGGTACGCGAACGGCCAATATGTCCATGGAGACCCCTGTACTCCACATGTTAGTGGAATGCAGATATGATCCACACGCCACATTGAGTAAACCTGGTTTAGTTCAAGAAGTTGAAAAACGGGTTGGAGAGATGGCTCAGTGGTTAAGAGCATTGCCTGCTCTTCCAAAGTTCAGAAGTTCGATTCCTGGAAATCACATACTTGCTCTCAAAAGGAGGTTTGGTGCCCTCTACTGGCAACAGAAGGAAGAGGCAGGAGAGATGGCTCAGTGGTTAAGAGCATTGCCTGCTGAGGTTGATGAGGCCAGGTGGACACATACAGCCAGGGCCCCCGTTGTTGTCTCAGAATCAGACAAAACATTTTGTTAGGATAATAAAGACTCACAGCTCTATCAGCATGAGCCTGCATGCTTCAGGGACACCACCAAGCAGAATGAGGAAAGATGGTTAGAAGAAGAAAATACAGGCATGTTCATGTTTCTTAAGAAGAACTCATATCCAAGACATCCAAAGGACGACAAACACCAGCAAAGGTTTACCAATTTAAAGCCAGATAAACAATTTATCTAGACTTCATCTATGAGGTACGCGAACGGCCAATATGTCCATGGAGACCCCTGTACTCCACATGTTAGTGGAATGCAGATATGATCCACACACCACATTGAGTAAACCTGGTTTACTTCAAGAAGTTGAAAAACGGGTTGGAGAGATGGCTCAGTGGTTAAGAGAATTGCCTGCTCTTCCAAAGGTCAGAAGTTCGATTCCTGGAAATCACATAATTGCTCTCAAAAGGAGGTTTGGTGCCCTCTACTGGCAACATAAGGAAGAGGCATGAGAGATGGCTCCGTGGTTAAGATCATTGCCTCCTCTTCCACCCTCCGAATTCAATTCCAGGCAACCACATAATGGCTCACAACCATCTGCAATGAGGTCTTGTGCCCCCTTTTGGATACAAAAATAAGAGCTGCGGTGTTAGCTCAGTGGATAAGAGCTTTGGCTGCCCTTCCAAACGTCAGAAGTTCCATTCCTGGCAATCCCATAATTGCTCTCAAAAGGTAGATTTGGTGCCCTTTACTGGCAAAAAAGAAGAGGCATGAGAGATGGTTCAGTGCTTAAGAGCATTGCCTGCTCTTAGAACCTCCTGAAATCAATTGCAGGCAACCACATAATGATTCACAACCATCTGCCATGAGGTCTTGTGCCCTCTTTTGGCTACAGTAAGAAAAGCTGGAGAGATAGGTCAGTGGTTAAGAACATTGGCTGCCCTTCCGAAGGTCAGAAGTTCGATTCCTGGCTACCAAATAATTGCTCTCAAAAGGAGGTTTGGCGCCCTCTAGTGGCACCACAAGGAAGAGGCAAGAGAGATGGCTCTGTGGTAAAGAGCATTGCCTGCTGAGTTTGATGAGACCACATACAGACATAGAGTCAGGGCCAAGGGCCAGGGCCCGCGTTGTTGTGACTGAATGAGGCAAAAGCTTTTGTTAGGATGTTAAAGGCTCACAGCTCTATCACCACGAGCCAGCGTGCTTCAGAGACAACACCAAGGAGAGTAAGGCAAGATGACTAGAAGAAGAAAATACAGGCATGTTCATGTTCCTGAAGAAGAACTCACATCCAAGACATTCAAAGGACGACAAACACCAGCAAAAGGTGTACCAATTTTAAGCCAGAGAAACAATTTATCTAGACCTCCTCTATGAGGTACACGAACGGCCAATAGGTCCACGGAGACCCCTGTACTCCACATGTTAGGGAAATGGAGATGTGATCCACACACCACATTGAGTAAACCTGGTTTAGTAAAAGAAGTTGAAAAACGGGTTGGAGAGATGGCTCAGCGGTTATGAGCATTGGTTGCCCTTCCAAAGGTCAGAAGTTCGATTCCTGGGAACCACGTAATTGCTCTCAAAAGGAGGTTTGGCGCCCTCTATTGGCAACAGAAGGAAGAGGCAGGAAAGATGGCTCTGTGGTAAAGAGCTTTGCCTGCTGAGTTTGATGAGGCCAAGAACAGACATAGAGTCGGGGCACAGGGCCAGGGCCCACGTTGTTGTGACTGAATGAGGCAAAAGCTCTTGTTAGGATGTTAAAGACTCACAGCTCTATCACCATGAGCCAGCGTGCTTCAGAGACAACACCAAGGAGAGTAAGGCAAGATGGCTAGAAGAAGAAAATATTGGCATGTTCATGTGCCTGAAGAAGAACTCATATTCAAGACAATCAAAGGACTACAAACACCAGCAAAATGTTAACCTATTTAAAGCCAGAGAAACAATTTATCTAGACCTCCTCTATGAGGTACATGAATGGCCAATAGGTCCAGGCAGACCCCTGTTCTCCACATGTCAGGGAAATGGAGATGTGATCCACACACCACATTGAGTAAACCTGGTTTAGTAAAAGAAGTTGAAAAACGGGTTGGAGAGATGGCTCAGTGGTTAAGAGCATTGCCTGCTCTTCCAAAGTTCAGAAGATCGATTCCTGGGAATCACATAGTTGCACTTAAAATGAGCTTTGGTGCGCTCTACTGGCAACAGAGGGGAGAGGCAGGAGAGATGGCTCAGTGGTTAAGAGCATTGCCTGCTTTCCAAGTTCGATTCCTCAAAATCACATAATTGCTCTCAAAATGAGGTTTGGTGCCCTCTACTGGCAACAGAAGGAAGAGGCAGGAGAGATGGCTCAGTGGTTAAGAGCATTGCCTGCTCTTCCAAAGGTCAGAAGTTCGATTCCTGGAAATCACATAATTGCTCTCAAAAGGAGGTTTGGTTCCCTCTACTGGCAACATAAGGAAGAGGCATGAGAGATGGCTCCGTGGTTAAGATCATTGCCTCCTCTTCCAACCTCCTGAATTCAATTCCAGGCAACCACATAATGGCTCACAACCATCTGCAATGAGGTCTTGTGCCCTCTTTTGGATACAAAAATAAGAGCTGGGGTGTTAGCTCAGTGGATAAGAGCTTTGGCTGCCCTTCCAAAGTTCAGAAGTTCCATTCCTGGCAATCCCATAATTGCTCTCAAAAGGTAGATTTGGTGCCCTTCACTGGCAAAAAAGAAGAGGCATGAGAGATGGTTCAGTGCTTAAGAGCATTGCCTGCTCTTAGAACCTCCTGAAATCAATTGCAGGCAACCACATAATGATTCACAACCATCTGCCATGAGGTCTTGTGCCCTCTTTTGGCTACAGTAAGAAAAGCTGGAGAGATAGGTCAGTGGTTAAGAACATTGGCTGCCCTTCCGAAGGTCAGAAGTTCGATTCCTGGCTACCAAATAATTGCTCTCAAAAGGAGGTTTGGCGCCCTCTAGTGGCACCACAAGGAAGAGGCAAGAGAGATGGCTCTGTGGTAAAGAGCATTGCCTGCTGAGTTTGATGAGACCACATACAGACATAGAGTCAGGGCCAAGGGCCAGGGCCCGCGTTGTTGTGACTGAATGAGGCAAAAGCTTTTGTTAGGATGTTAAAGGCTCACAGCTCTATCACCACGAGCCAGCGTGCTTCAGAGACAACACCAAGGAGAGTAAGGCAAGATGACTAGAAGAAGAAAATACAGGCATGTTCATGTTCCTGAAGAAGAACTCACATCCAAGACATCCAAAGGACGACAAACACCAGCAAAAGGTGTACCAATTTTAAGCCAGAGAAACAATTTATCTAGACCTCCTCTATGAGGTACACGAACGGCCAATATGTCCACGGAGACCCCTGTACTCCACATGTTAGGGAAATGGAGATGTGATCCACACACCACATTGAGTAAACCTGGTTTAGTAAAAGAAGTTGAAAAACGGGTTGGAGAGATGGCTCAGTGGTTAAGAGCATTGCCTGCTCTTCCAAAGTTCAGAAGTTCGATTCCTGGGAATCACATAGTTGCTCTCAAAATGAGGTTTGGTGCCCTCTACTGGCAACAGAGGGGAGAGGCAGGAGAGATGGCTCAGTGGTTAAGAGCATTGCCTGCTGAGGTTGATGAGGCCAAGTGGACACATACAGCCAGGGCCCCCGTTGTTGTCTCAGAATCAGGCAAAACATTTTGTTAGGATAATAAAGACTCACAGCTCTATCAGCATGAGCCTGCATGCTTCAGGGACACCACCAAGCAGAATGAGGAAAGATGGTTAGAAGAAGAACATACAGGCATGTTCATGTTCCTTAAGAAGAACTCACATCCAAGACATCCAAAGGACGACAAACACCAGCAAAAGGTTTACCAATTTAAAGCCAGACAAACAATTTATCTAGACTTCATCTATGAGGTACGCGAACGGCCAATATGTCCATGGAGACCCCTGTACTCCACATGTTAGTGGAATGCAGATATGATCCACACACCACATTGAGTAAACCTGGTTTAGTTCAAGAAGTTGAAAAACGGGTTGGAGAGATGGCTCAGTGGTTAAGAACATTGCCTGCTCTTCCAACCTCCTGAACTGAATTCCAGGCAACCACATAATGGCTCACAACCATCTGCAATGAGGTCTTGTGCCCTCTTTTGGATACAGAAAGAAGAGCTGGGGAGATAGCTCAGTGGTTAAGAGCTTTGCCTGCCCTTCCAAAGGTCAGAAGTTCGATTCCTGGCAACCAAATAATTGCTCTCAAAAGGAGGTTTGGTGCCCTCTACTGGCAACAGAAGGAAGATGCAAGAGAGATGGCTCAATGGTTAAGAGAATTGCCTGCTCTTCCAACCTCCTGAATTCAATTCCAGGCGACCACATAATGGGTCACAACCATCTGCCATGAGGTCTTGTGCCCTCTTTTGGCTACAGTAAGAAGAGCTGGAGAGATAGCTCAGTGGTTAAGAGCATTGGTTGCCCTTCCAAAGGTCAGAAGTTCGATTCCTGGGAACCACGTAATTGCTCTCAAAAGGAGGTTTGGCGCCCTCTATTGGCAACAGAAGGAAGAGGCAGGAAAGATGGCTCTGTGGTAAAGAGCTCTGCCTACTGAGTTTGATGAGGCCAAGAACAGACATAGAGTCGGGGCACAGGGCCAGGGCCCACGTTGTTGTGACTGAATGAGGCAAAAGCTCTTGTTAGGATGTTAAAGACTCACAGCTCTATCACCATGAGCCAGCGTGCTTCAGAGACAACACCAAGGAGAGTAAGGCAAGATGGCTAGAAGAAGAAAATATTGGCATGTTCATGTGGCTGAAGAAGAACTCATATCCAAGACAATCAAAGGACTACAAACACCAGCAAAATGTTAACCTATTTAAAGCCAGAGAAACAATTTATCTAGACCTCCTCTATGAGGTACATGAATGGCCAATAGGTCCATGCAGTCCCCTGTACTCCACATGTCAGGGAAATGGAGATGTGATCCACACACCACATTGACTAAAGCTGGTTTAGTAAAAGAAGTTGAAAAACGGGTTGGAGAGATGGCTCAGTGGTTAAGAGCATTGCCTGCTCTTCCAAAGGTCAGAAGTTCGATTCCTGGAATTCACATAATTGCTCTCAAAAGGAGGTTTGGTGCCCTCTACTGGCAACATAAGGAAGAGGCATGAGAGATGGCTCCGTGGTTAAGATCATTGCCTCCTCTTCCAACCTCCTGAATTCAATTCCAGGCAACCACATAATGGCTCACAACCATCTGCATTGAGGTCTTGTGCCCTCTTTGGGATACAGAAAGAAGAGCTGGGGAGATAGCTCAGTGGTTAAGAGCTTTGCCTGCCCTTCCAAAGGTCAGAAGTTCGATTCCTGGCAACCACATAATTGCTCTCAAAAGGAGGTTTGGTGCCCTCTACTGGCAACAGAAGGAAGATGCAAGAGAGATGGCTCAATGGTTAAGAGAATTGCCTGCTCTTCCAACCTCCTGAATTCAATTCCAGGCAACCACATAATGGGTCACAACCATCTGCCATGAGGTCTTGTGCCCTCTTTTGGCTACCGTAAGAAGAGCTGGAGAGATAGCTCAGTGGTTAAGAGCATTGGTTGCCCTTCCAAAGGTCAGAAGTTCGATTCCTGGCAACCACATAATTGCTCTCAAAAGGAGGTTTGGTGCCCTCTACTGGCACCACAAGGAAGAGGCAGGAAAGATGGCTCTGTGGTAAAGAGCTCTGCCTGCTGAGTTTGATGAGGCCAAGAACAGACATAGAGTCGGGGCACAGGGCCAGGGCCCGCGTTGCTGTGACTGAATGAGGCAAAAGCTCTTGTTAGGATGTTAAAGACTCACAGCTCTATCACCATGAGCCAGCGTGCTTCAGAGACAACACCAAGGAGAGTAAGGCAAGATGGCTAGAAGAAGAAAATTTTGGCATGTTCATGTGCCTTAAGAAGAACTCATATCCAAGACAATCAAAGGACTACAAACACCAGCAAAATGTTAACCTATTTAAAGCCAGAGAAACAATTTATCTAGACCTCCTCTATGAGGTACATGAATGGCCAATAGGTCCATGCAGACCCCTGTACTCCACACGTCATGGAAATGGAGATGTGATCCACACACCACATTGACTAAAGCTGGTTTAGTAAAAGAAGTTGAAAAACGGGTTGGAGAGATGGCTCAGTGGTTAAGAGCATTGCCTGCTCTTCCAAAGGTCAGAAGTTCGATTCCTGGAAATCACATAATTGCCCTCAAAAGGAGGTTTGGTTCCCTCTACTGGCAACATAAGGAAGAGGCATGAGAGATGGCTCCGTGGTTAAGATCATTGCCTCCTCTTCCAACCTCCTGAATTCAATTCCAGGCAACCACATAATGGCTCACAACCATCTGCAATGAGGTCTTGTGCCCTCTTTTGGATACAAAAATAAGAGCTGGGGTGTTAGCTCAGTGGATAAGAGCTTTGGCTGCCCTTCCAAAGGTCAGAAGTTCCATTCCTTGTGGCGGCGCAAATGAATGTAGACAGATTATATAGATATATACAGCTTTAATAAGGAAATAAACTTACAGGACCACAGGTTCCCGCGGTGTACCGGAAAAGCGGAGCAAAAGAAAAAGGCCTGCTGGGCTCACGCCCGGCAGATTTATCCGTAAACATTAGCCCGAGCCGAACACGCCCCCAATGGGTGGGGCTATGTCCCTACTTCTCCCCCTTTTGTCTAAATAAGATAGAACCAAACCAAATACAACTATATACAATAATAACAAATAATAAATATAACAAACAATATTGAGGACAAAACTTTTGCTAAACATTCTATCTCAAGGAGTCTAAATAACATAGAGAGTAACTACAATTATATAATCTTCAACTCCGTCAAAGATCTGAGAAGGGAATAAATTTCACTTAACAATCGAGAGATATCCAAAATGTGCAACAATTGACAGAGACAACTGACTACCTGGGCAATCACCCAAAGTCTCGTTTGCAATGTTGAGTCAACCAACTTTGGCTAAGGCCTAACATAACTGGCATACCATTATTAAAGGCAAGGAACTTTCTTAGGACTATCCTACCCTGTCTTGGCAAGATAAGACAATCCTGTTTCATCCACTTAGGGATATTCTGTATCTTTGTCAGAAGTTGAGGTATGGGCTTTTCTTAACCCAAAGGCCAGTTCTGCCAAGAAGACAAGCTCCCAGTGGAGTGTCTTTGGTGCTCAACGTTCTCTCGGGAGTAGAGTGGTGTTGCCAGGAGTAATTGTGTCTCTTTGGCATAGAAATTTTAGGTTAGATTAAAGGCCATTTTCTACAGCTCTTCGAAGAGGCTGAAGATCATACTATCTATACTAAATATAATCTCTATGTAACTAAAAGACCTGATAAACTTAAAAATAAATATGACAAACATATAATTCTCAATACCTATCTAACTTTGAAGACTAAAAGAATAAACAACTGTGCAATATATGAAGACAATGATCTTCAACTGTAAACAATGTCATAGTATCAGAGGTAGAAATGTACAATGTAATATGGTAGATGTATCAATACAATATGGACAAAGTTATAAGCATACTCATACAAAAATAGAGGTAGGAACACTCATATTCAATATTTAACATATCAATATACAAGAAACAGTACCAGTACAATTTTCTATAGACAGTAATTCACAAATACCAATCATCCCAAAAAACCAGTTACCCCCTTCTTCTTCCTCTTCTTCTTCTTCTTCTTTTTTTTTCCAAAAAAAAATATCACCCCATCCCCTCAACCCTAAACCAACCATTAAAAGATGTCCCCAACCCTGAGGGCAAACTCTGTTGGGAGAGGGGATGCCGTCCTCTAAGATTGCTTCTAGCTGACATGGGGGCGACTTTCTTCTTAGGGGGTCCTGTGAAAGCAAATGATGGTAAAATTTCCAAATTAACCTTTGACCTAAGAAAATTGTAACTAGTCTCAGAGCGTTTTGAGAAGGTCCGACCAGAGTGTTGTCAAAAATGTGCACCATTCGAAATTGTCTCTTGTAGTTGGTACCAAAAAACAGGTCTAATATTAGCGCTTTAAAAAAAAATCATGACGTCATAAAAACCAGATGGAGTTGATGTTGTGGGGCCCCATCTTCATCCTGGAAACTGCAAAGATTACTGTAGGAAAATTTGTTGCTTGTTATGGGAAATTTAAACATTAACAACAAGGACATATACTGACATATAAAGAAAGACACAGATATGAGGAAAAGCAAAGAAAGTTTAAGACATATATATATATATATATTAATACTTACAGAACAAGTCCCTCCATCAGTAATTAAATATTAGGGGTACCTTAAATTCTTTGAAGATGGGTATTTTCCTGTGGAGATAAGAAGAGAACCCTGCCCCCAACCTATTTGTATTACTTACCATCAGTATGATTGCCATCCATGTGATTGAATTGTTATTTATCTTTCCCAACTGGCTTCTCTTCATCAAAACGAACCTTTATCAATTTTGATGGAATCCACAATTTTTCCTCACCTGTGGAGACAAGAGCAAATCCCCTTCCCCAACGCAGCACATCTCCTGGCTTCCATTGTGAGGTCAGCACATCCTTGAAATAAACTGGTTGATTTAGTTCAGTAGACTTCTCCATTATCCAATGTCTTTCTGCAGCCGATGTTCCCTTCTCATTAGCGTTGAGGAAATTCAAGGTTAACAAAGCATTATGTAACCTATTTCTGGGGGTGTTTTCCACCCCTTTCTGTTTGTTCAACATATCCTTTATAGTTCGATTTGATCTTTCTATGACTGCTTGACCTGTAGGATTGTATGGTATACCTGTAACATGCTTGATATTGTAATAATCAAAAAACCGTTTCATTTTCCTAGAGACATAAGCAGGACCATTATCTGTCTTTATTTGTGTAGGTATACCCATGATAGCCATGACTTCTAATAAATGAGTGATAACTGAATCAGCTTTTTCTGAACTTAAAGCCGTTGCCCACTGAAAGCCTGAATACGTGTCAATGGTGTGATGAACATATTTTAATTTGCCAAATTCTGCAAAGTGGAACACATCCATCTGCCAGATTTCATTCCTTTGGGTGCCCTTTGGATTAGCCCCTGCAGGCAGTGGCGTTTGGTTATAGAAAGAGCAAGTAGGGCATTTCTTTACAATCTCCCTAGCTTGTTGCCATGTAATAGAAAACTCTTTCTTCAAACCTTTGCTATTAACATGATGTTTTTTATGAAATTCAGAGGCTTGTAGCACACTACCAATCAATAATTGATCAATTTCTGCATTACCTTGTGCTAGAGGACCTGGCAGACCCGTATGGGATCGGATGTGTGTTATGTACATAGGGCAAAGCCTGTTCCTAATCAAATCTTGCACCTGGATAAACAAAGAGGTTAGTTCTGTATCATCAGGTATAAATTCAGCAGTTTCAATATGTAAAATAACTCTTTCTGCATATTGTGAATCAGTAACTATATTAATAGGTTCTTTAAAATCCCTTAGCACCATAAGAATGGCATATAATTCTGCCTTCTGGACAGAATCATAAGGACTTTGTTCCACCTTACCCAAGTCTTCTGATTTGTAACCTGCCTTCCCTGATTTATTGGCATCAGTATAGAACGTACGGGCTCCAGTTATTGGAGTATCACGGACGATTCGAGGAAGGATCCAAGAAGTTCTCTTTATGAAGTTAAGCCTCTTGCTTTTTGGATAGTTGTTATTAATGTCTCCCAAGAAATTAGCACAAGCTCTTTGCCATGGTTCATTATCTTCCCATAATTTCTTTAGTTCATCAGCAGTGAAAGGCACTATAATTTCTGCTGGGTCTATGCCTGCTAGTTGACGAAGTCTCAACTTGCCTTTTATAATTAACTCAGAGACTTTTTCTACATAAGTTTTCAGTTTCTTACTTGGTTTATGTGGTACAAAGATCCATTCCAAGATAATATCATCTCTCTGCATTAAAATTCCTGTAGGGGAAATTTTTGATGGTAGTATGACGAGAATACAGTCGAGCTCTGGATTTACCCTATCCACATGTGCCTGTTGTAATTTTTCCTCAATCATCGTCAGTTCCTTTTCTGCTTCAGCTGTTAATTCTCTGGGACTGTTTAAATCTTTGTCACCATCCAAGGTTTTGTTCAAATGAATTATTAGATCAGGTGTTATCCCACTAGCTGGCCGTAGACTGGAAATGTCCCCTAATAGTCTTTGAAAGTCATTAAGAGTCCGTAGGCGATCTCTCCGAATTTGTGCCTTTTGTGTCTTAATTTTTTGTAAACCTATTTTATAACCTAAATAATTAACAGAATCTCCCTTCTGAATCTTTTCAGGAGCAATTTGCAATCCCCATTTTGGTAAAAGTATTTTTATTTCTTCAAACAATCTGTTCAAGGTATCCATGTTTGAATCGGATAACAAAATGTCGTCCATGTAATGATATACTATCGATTTGGGAAATTTCTTGCGTATTATTGGCAATGGTTGATTCACAAAATATTGGCACAGGGAGGGGCTATTTAACATACCCTGGGGGAGGACGGTCCAGTGGTACCTCCTCGAAGGTTGAGAATTATTATAAGTAGGCACTGTGAAGGCAAATTTTTCTCTATCTTCTTTTTGTAAAGGTATAGTGAAAAAACAATCCTTTAAATCAATAACTATGAGAGGCCATCCTTTTGGCAATAAAGAGGGCAAAGGAATTCCAGATTGCAGAGGGCCCATAGGTTGAATAACCTTGTTGATAGCCCTGAGATCTGTCACCATTCTCCATTTACCTGATTTTTTCTTAACCACAAATACAGGAGAATTCCAAGGGCTGGTAGATTCTTCTATATGTCCAGCATCTAATTGCTCTTGTACCAACTGTTCTAAAGCCTGTAACTTTTCCTCAGCTAAAGGCCATTGCTTTGTCCATATTGGTTTCTCAGTCAACCATTTTAAAGGCAAGGCTGTTGGTATCTCTGAAGGGACATCAATTGCTTGTTCTTGTACAGCCCGAATGGCCGGTTTTCTCCGTTTGTAATATCTTTTAATATTATCCCCAGAAATATAGGCTCTAGAAGTAGCAGGAATGTTAATTTGGGTATTCCATTGTTGTAATAGGTCACGACCCCATAAATTCATTGCAATATTGGCTACATATGGCCTTAATTTTCCTATTTGTCCCTCTGGTCCTATACATTCAACCCATCTCGTGCTCTGCCTTACTCGAGATAGGGTTCCAATTCCCAGGAGCTGAACATTTACATTCTGAAGAGGCCAATATGGATGCCAAGATTCTGGGGTAATGATACTTACATCCGCACCTGTGTCCAGCAGGCCAGTAATAAAAATGCCATTTACACACACTCTCAGCTTTGGTCTTTGGTCATTTATAGAAGTTTGCCAAAACACACGGAACTCATCTTTCTGATCATTATTGCTTGTAACAGTAGGCATGGGGCTTTCTAATTGTCCTGACGAGTCACGTTCTCTGTAGTAACTGGAAATGACTGAACCATGTTTGCCATGGGGGCCTGTGAGGCCCCCCCCCTCTCACGTTTCCCATCTGTATCAGGTTGCCTTGTCTATCTCTTGTAGACCTGCACTCATTCGTCCAGTGTCTGCCCTTTCCACATCTTCTACATAAACCTGAAGGCTGAGTCCTCCTATTTCTGTTATTTCTAGAAGATGCATTATTATTATTTCTGAAAATCCGTTGTCTACAATTCCTTTTCATATGACCCATTTTGCCACAATTAAAACATTTGGTATTCTGATGTCTCCTTTTACCATTGGAAATTGCTTCTTCTACCCATGCTTCAGTGCCATAGTCAAATGTATCAACATCTAGTGTATGCAAGACCCATTCTTCTAATGGCGCTGATCTGAGCTTTAAAGGTCCCAAAATCCTTTTGCATTCCACATTTGCATTTTCATAAGCCAAAGTCTCGATCATTATACGTCTTGCTTCTGGGTCAGATATCCCTATTTGTACAGCTTTAGTTATTCTTTGTATAAAGTCACTAAAGTGTTCTCTTTGACCCTGTTTAACTCTGACAAATGATTCCATCCTCTGTCCTGGGTCTTGCACCCTGTCCCAAGCCCTTAAGGCTGCTGTAGTACACACAGAGAGTATGTTTTCATCCAAATTAGCTTGTTCCTGAGGCTCAGAAAATAGCCCCTCTCCCAAAATTTGATCTATGGAAATCTCAATTCCCTTTGCTCTTTCTTGCTGTTCTAAAAGTCTAGCCTCTTGCCTGAATAAGCATTTCCATTTCAATTGCGTTCCACTCTCAAGGACAGCAGAGCTCAGTTGAAACCAGTCATTGGGCGTGACCTTATTCGTGGTAGCCCAAGATCTTAGCATCTCTTTAACAAAAGAGGCATTCATTCCAAAAGTCATTACAGCCTGTTTAATTTCTTTGAGATCATTCATACGGACAGGTTCCCATGTATCTTCCTTGATGACCCTAGGGTTTCTGGAACCAACTACTTTCTCAGTTGTTACAACTGGAAAGGCAGGTAGAACTGTAGGTAGAGCTTTGTGGGAATTGTCCCGGAGGGATTTACCCACAGATTTAGTTAAAATATGCCTTTCTACCTCTTGCTCTTCTTCCTCAGAATTTAGAAATTCCTCAATCTTTTCAATTCTATTCACCATTGCCTTCTTTAATGTCTGAATCTCCTGTCCAGAATTATGTTCTAAAGCCTTCATTGAGGATTCTAAAGTATGAAGTTTGTCCATTACAGATAATGTCTCATCTTTGGACATAATTTTTATAGCATATACCGTGCCTTCTTGTATAGATAATCTTTCTGTCAATCTGTCATAAGCTTTAGACAAAATCCGATTGTCACATTCAGCAGTTTTGATTCTCTCAGTTAATGTTTCTGTTCCTACTGAAAGGGACTGAAGCTTACGATCCAAATCAGCTGTTCCTTCTTCCACAGTAATGAATTTCTCCTTAATATCAGCCATTAATGTTTCAGAAAGGGACTGAAGCTTACGATCCAAATCAGCTGTTCTCTCTTCCATAGTAATGAATTTCTCCTTAACATCAGCCTGTACCTCTTCTAAATTTTTTTCAGTTTGTCGAGTTGTGTTAAACAAAGATCTGTTCTCTGCCTGGAGAACTTCAAACTGATTTTTGAGAAGATTGTTCTCATTCTCAATTGTTTTTAAGCGTTCAACCTCGTCTCGTAAAGACTTTATCATATTTCTATTATCAAACCATACAGTACCAAGGAAAACTACGAATCCCAGAAAGATCCATATCTGTGGGCTGACAGACACTTCTTGTAAAATCTCCCACATGGTACAACTGAAAAGGCTGTTAAAGTCTTGAATGGTAATGTTTTCAGACATTTTTCTTATTTATAAAAGAAAATTATGTACCTGTAATGAAGTTTTCCTGCCAGTGGTGGCTAAAGAAATGCACCTGAGTCCACGTGGTCTAAGCCAGAGCCGGTCTGAAACAATTAACTCAAAACAAAAATTATTGTACTGCCTGTTAAGGGAAGGGGTTGGTGGCTTTTACTTCAAAACTGCGGGTGCTTCACTTAAATCAGGCAGTGAGGGTTTGGAAGAAGCAGGGAGCTATTAACTGCTCTGTGGGGGGTCGCTGCTCTGTGACTGTAGTGGCCTGGAGTGGGGGAAGGGAAAGCGAGCAGGGAGCGCGCTGTAAATCGCCTTCCTGAGCTCAGGCAACTAGCCGGGAAAGGTGGAGCTTGCGCCCCCCCTGTGCCGGGTCGGGGGCAAAATAGCCCGACGTCGGGACGCCAAATGTGGCGGCGCAAATGAATGTAGACAGATTATATAGATATATAGAGCTTTAATAAGGAAATAAACTTACAGGACCACAGGTTCCCGCGGTGTACCGGAAAAGCGGAGCAAAAGAAAAAGGGCTGCTGGGCTCACGCCCGGCAGATTTATCCGTAAACATTAGCCCGAGGCGAACACGCCCCCATGGGTGGGGCTATGTCCCTACAATTCCTGGCAATCCCATAATTGCTCTCAAAAGGTAGATTTGGTGCCCTTTACTGGCAAAAAAGAAGAGGCGTGAGAGATGGTTCAGTGCTTAAGAGCATTGCCTGCTCTTAGAACCTCCTGAAATCAATTGCAGGCAACCACATAATGATTCACAACCATCTGCCATGAGGTCTTGTGCCCTCTTTTGGCTACAGTAAGAAAAGCTGGAGAGATAGGTCAGTGGTTAAGAACATTGGCTGCCCTTCCGAAGGTCAGAAGTTCGATTCCTGGCTACCAAATAATTGCTCTCAAAAGGAGGTTTGGCGACCTCTACTGGCACCACGAGGAAGAGGCAAGAGAGATGGCTCTGTGGTAAAGAGCATTGCCTGCTGAGTTTGATGAGACCACATACAGACATAGAGTCAGGGCCAAGGGCCAGGGTCCGCGTTGTTGTGACTGAATGAGGCAAAAGCTTTTGTTAGGATGTTAAAGGCTCACAGCTCTATCACCACGAGCCAGCGTGCTTCAGAGACAACACCAAGGAGAGTAAGGCAAGATGACTAGAAGAAGAAAATACAGGCATGTTCATGTTCCTGAAGAAGAACTCACATCCAAGACATCCAAAGGACGACAAACACCAGCAAAAGGTGTACCAATTTTAAGCCAGAGAAACAATTTATCTAGACCTCCTATATGAGGTACACGAACGGCCAATAGGTCCACGGAGACCCCTGTACTCCACGTGTTAGGGAAATGGAGATGTGATCCACACACCACATTGAGTAAATCTGATTTAGTAAAAGAAGCTGAGAAACGGGTTGGAGAGATGGCTCAGTGGTTAAGAGCATTGCCTGCTCTTCCAAAGGTCAGAAGTTCGATTCCTGGGAATCACATAGTTGCTCTCAAAATGAGGTTTGGTGCCGTCTACTGGCAACAGAGGGGAGATGCAGGAGAGATGGCTCAGTGGTTAAGAGCATTACCTGCTCTTCCAAAGTTCAGAAGTTCGATTCCTGGAAATCACATAATTGCTCTCAAAATGAGGTTTGGTGCCCTCTACTGGCAACAGAAGGAAGAGGCAGGAGAGATGGCTCAGTGGTTAAGAGCATTGCCTGCTGAGGTTGATGAGGCCAAGTGGACACATACAGCCAGGGCCCCCGTTGTTGTCTCAGAATCAGGCAAAA
Source organism: Chionomys nivalis (assembly GCF_950005125.1). Classification (NCBI taxonomy): domain Eukaryota; kingdom Metazoa; phylum Chordata; class Mammalia; order Rodentia; family Cricetidae; genus Chionomys; species Chionomys nivalis. The sequence continues at coordinate 94,775 of NW_026646975.1, read as the reverse complement.
CATTTTGTTAGGATAATAAAGACTCACAGCTCTATCAGCATGAGCCTGCATGCTTCAGGGACACCACCAAGCAGAATGAGGAAAGATGGTTAGAAGAAGAAAATACAGGCATGTTCATGTTCCTTAAGAAGAACTCACATCCAAGACATCCAAAGGACGACAAACACCAGCAAAAGGTTTACCAATTTAAAGCCAGACAAACAATTTATCTAGACTTCATCTATGAGGTACGCGAACGGCCAATATGTCCATGGAGACCCCTGTACTCCACATGTTAGTGGAATGCAGATATGATCCACACACCACATTGAGTAAACCTGGTTTAGTTCAAGAAGTTGAAAAACGGGTTGGAGAGATGGCTCAGTGGTTAAGAACATTGCCTGCTCTTCCAACCTCCTGAACTGAATTCCAGGCAACCACATAATGGCTCACAACCATCTGCAATGAGGTCTTGTGCCCTCTTTTGGATACAGAAAGAAGAGCTGGGGAGATAGCTCAGTGGTTAAGAGCTTTGCCTGCCCTTCCAAAGGTCAGAAGTTCGATTCCTGGCAACCAAATAATTGCTCTCAAAAGGAGGTTTGGTGCCCTCTACTGGCAACAGAAGGAAGATGCAAGAGAGATGGCTCAATGGTTAAGAGAATTGCCTGCTCTTCCAACCTCCTGAATTCAATTCCAGGCGACCACATAATGGGTCACAACCATCTGCCATGAGGTCTTGTGCCCTCTTTTGGCTACAGTAAGAAGAGCTGGAGAGATAGCTCAGTGGTTAAGAGCATTGGTTGCCCTTCCAAAGGTCAGAAGTTCGATTCCTGGGAACCACGTAATTGCTCTCAAAAGGAGGTTTGGCGCCCTCTATTGGCAACAGAAGGAAGAGGCAGGAAAGATGGCTCTGTGGTAAAGAGCTCTGCCTACTGAGTTTGATGAGGCCAAGAACAGACATAGAGTCGGGGCACAGGGCCAGGGCCCACGTTGTTGTGACTGAATGAGGCAAAAGCTCTTGTTAGGATGTTAAAGACTCACAGCTCTATCACCATGAGCCAGCGTGCTTCAGAGACAACACCAAGGAGAGTAAGGCAAGATGGCTAGAAGAAGAAAATATTGGCATGTTCATGTGCCTGAAGAAGAACTCATATCCAAGACAATCAAAGGACTACAAACACCAGCAAAATGTTAACCTATTTAAAGCCAGAGAAACAATTTATCTAGACCTCCTCTATGAGGTACATGAATGGCCAATAGGTCCATGCAGTCCCCTGTACTCCACATGTCAGGGAAATGGAGATGTGATCCACACACCACATTGACTAAAGCTGGTTTAGTAAAAGAAGTTGAAAAACGGGTTGGAGAGATGGCTCAGTGGTTAAGAGCATTGCCTGCTCTTCCAAAGGTCAGAAGTTCGATTCCTGGAAATCACATAATTGCTCTCAAAAGGAGGTTTGGTGCCCTCTACTGGCAACATAAGGAAGAGGCATGAGAGATGGCTCCGTGGTTAAGATCATTGCCTCCTCTTCCAACCTCCTGAATTCAATTCCAGGCAACCACATAATGGCTCACAACCATCTGCATTGAGGTCTTGTGCCCTCTTTGGGATACAGAAAGAAGAGCTGGGGAGATAGCTCAGTGGTTAAGAGCTTTGCCTGCCCTTCCAAAGGTCAGAAGTTCGATTCCTGGCAACCACATAATTGCTCTCAAAAGGAGGTTTGGTGCCCTCTACTGGCAACAGAAGGAAGATGCAAGAGAGATGGCTCAATGGTTAAGAGAATTGCCTGCTCTTCCAACCTCCTGAATTCAATTCCAGGCAACCACATAATGGGTCACAACCATCTGCCATGAGGTCTTGTGCCCTCTTTTGGCTACCGTAAGAAGAGCTGGAGAGATAGCTCAGTGGTTAAGAGCATTGGTTGCCCTTCCAAAGGTCAGAAGTTCGATTCCTGGCAACCACATAATTGCTCTCAAAAGGAGGTTTGGTGCCCTCTACTGGCACCACAAGGAAGAGGCAGGAAAGATGGCTCTGTGGTAAAGAGCTCTGCCTGCTGAGTTTGATGAGGCCAAGAACAGACATAGAGTCGGGGCACAGGGCCAGGGCCCGCGTTGCTGTGACTGAATGAGGCAAAAGCTCTTGTTAGGATGTTAAAGACTCACAGCTCTATCACCATGAGCCAGCGTGCTTCAGAGACAACACCAAGGAGAGTAAGGCAAGATGGCTAGAAGAAGAAAATTTTGGCATGTTCATGTGCCTTAAGAAGAACTCATATCCAAGACAATCAAAGGACTACAAACACCAGCAAAATGTTAACCTATTTAAAGCCAGAGAAACAATTTATCTAGACCTCCTCTATGAGGTACATGAATGGCCAATAGGTCCATGCAGACCCCTGTACTCCACACGTCATGGAAATGGAGATGTGATCCACACACCACATTGACTAAAGCTGGTTTAGTAAAAGAAGTTGAAAAACGGGTTGGAGAGATGGCTCAGTGGTTAAGAGCATTGCCTGCTCTTCCAAAGGTCAGAAGTTCGATTCCTGGAAATCACATAATTGCTCTCAAAAGGAGGTTTGGTTCCCTCTACTGGCAACATAAGGAAGAGGCATGAGAGATGGCTCCGTGGTTAAGATCATTGCCTCCTCTTCCAACCTCCTGAATTCAATTCCAGGCAACCACATAATGGCTCACAACCATCTGCAATGAGGTCTTGTGCCCTCTTTTGGATACAAAAATAAGAGCTGGGGTGTTAGCTCAGTGGATAAGAGCTTTGGCTGCCCTTCCAAAGGTCAGAAGTTCCATTCCTTGTGGCGGCGCAAATGAATGTAGACAGATTATATAGATATATACAGCTTTAATAAGGAAATAAACTTACAGGACCACAGGTTCCCGCGGTGTACCGGAAAAGCGGAGCAAAAGAAAAAGGCCTGCTGGGCTCACGCCCGGCAGATTTATCCGTAAACATTAGCCCGAGCCGAACACGCCCCCAATGGGTGGGGCTATGTCCCTACTTCTCCCCCTTTTGTCTAAATAAGATAGAACCAAACCAAATACAACTATATACAATAATAACAAATAATAAATATAACAAACAATATTGAGGACAAAACTTTTGCTAAACATTCTATCTCAAGGAGTCTAAATAACATAGAGAGTAACTACAATTATATAATCTTCAACTCCGTCAAAGATCTGAGAAGGGAATAAATTTCACTTAACAATCGAGAGATATCCAAAATGTGCAACAATTGACAGAGACAACTGACTACCTGGGCAATCACCCAAAGTCTCGTTTGCAATGTTGAGTCAACCAACTTTGGCTAAGGCCTAACATAACTGGCATACCATTATTAAAGGCAAGGAACTTTCTTAGGACTATCCTACCCTGTCTTGGCAAGATAAGACAATCCTGTTTCATCCACTTAGGGATATTCTGTATCTTTGTCAGAAGTTGAGGTATGGGCTTTTCTTAACCCAAAGGCCAGTTCTGCCAAGAAGACAAGCTCCCAGTGGAGTGTCTTTGGTGCTCAACGTTCTCTCGGGAGTAGAGTGGTGTTGCCAGGAGTAATTGTGTCTCTTTGGCATAGAAATTTTAGGTTAGATTAAAGGCCATTTTCTACAGCTCTTCGAAGAGGCTGAAGATCATACTATCTATACTAAATATAATCTCTATGTAACTAAAAGACCTGATAAACTTAAAAATAAATATGACAAACATATAATTCTCAATACCTATCTAACTTTGAAGACTAAAAGAATAAACAACTGTGCAATATATGAAGACAATGATCTTCAACTGTAAACAATGTCATAGTATCAGAGGTAGAAATGTACAATGTAATATGGTAGATGTATCAATACAATATGGACAAAGTTATAAGCATACTCATACAAAAATAGAGGTAGGAACACTCATATTCAATATTTAACATATCAATATACAAGAAACAGTACCAGTACAATTTTCTATAGACAGTAATTCACAAATACCAATCATCCCAAAAAACCAGTTACCCCCTTCTTCTTCCTCTTCTTCTTCTTCTTATTTTTTTTTCCAAAAAAAAATATCACCCCATCCCCTCAACCCTAAACCAACCATTAAAAGATGTCCCCAACCCTGAGGGCAAACTCTGTTGGGAGAGGGGATGCCGTCCTCTAAGATTGCTTCTAGCTGACATGGGGGCGACGTTCTTCTTAGGGGGTCCTGTGAAAGCAAATGATGGTAAAATTTCCAAATTAACCTTTGACCTAAGAAAATTGTAACTAGTCTCAGAGCGTTTTGAGAAGGTCCGACCAGAGTGTTGTCAAAAATGTGCACCATTCGAAATTGTCTCTTGTAGTTGGTACCAAAAAACAGGTCTAATATTAGCGCTTTAAAAAAAAATCATGACGTCATAAAAACCAGATGGAGTTGATGTTGTGGGGCCCCATCTTCATCCTGGAAACTTCAAAGATTACTGTAGGAAAATTTGTTGCTTGTTATGGGAAATTTAAACATTAACAACAAGGACATATACTGACATATAAAGAAAGACACAGATATGAGGAAAAGCAAAGAAAGTTTAAGACATATATATATATATATATATATATATATTAATACTTACAGAACAAGTCCCTCCATCAGTAATTAAATATTAGGGGTACCTTAAATTCTTTGAAGATGGGTATTTTCCTGTGGAGATAAGAAGAGAACCCTGCCCCCAACCTATTTGTATTACTTACCATCAGTATGATTGCCATCCATGTGATTGAATTGTTATTTATCTTTCCCAACTGGCTTCTCTTCATCAAAACGAACCTTTATCAATTTTGATGGAATCCACAATTTTTCCTCACCTGTGGAGACAAGAGCAAATCCCCTTCCCCAACGCAGCACATCTCCTGGCTTCCATTGTGAGGTCAGCACATCCTTGAAATAAACTGGTTGATTTAGTTCAGTAGACTTCTCCATTATCCAATGTCTTTCTGCAGCCGATGTTCCCTTCTCATTAGCGTTGAGGAAATTCAAGGTTAACAAAGCATTATGTAACCTATTTCTGGGGGTGTTTTCCACCCGTTTCTGTTTGTTCAACATATCCTTTATAGTTCGATTTGATCTTTCTATGACTGCTTGACCTGTAGGATTGTGTGGTATACCTGTAACATGCTTGATATTGTAATAATCAAAAAACCGTTTCATTTTCCTAGAGACATAAGCAGGACCATTATCTGTCTTTATTTGTGTAGGTATACCCATGATAGCCATGACTTCTAATAAATGAGTGATAACTGAATCAGCTTTTTCTGAACTTAAAGCCGTTGCCCACTGAAAGCCTGAATACGTGTCAATGGTGTGATGAACATATTTTAATTTGCCAAATTCTGCAAAGTGGAACACATCCATCTGCCAGATTTCATTCCTTTGGGTGCCCTTTGGATTAGCCCCTGCAGGCAGTGGCGTTTGGTTATAGAAAGAGCAAGTAGGGCATTTCTTTACAATCTCCCTAGCTTGTTGCCATGTAATAGAAAACTCTTTCTTCAAACCTTTGCTATTAACATGATGTTTTTTATGAAATTCAGAGGCTTGTAGCACACTACCAATCAATAATTGATCAATTTCTGCATTACCTTGTGCTAGAGGACCTGGCAGACCCGTATGGGATCGGATGTGTGTTATGTACATAGGGCAAAGCCTGTTCCTAATCAAATCTTGCACCTGGATAAACAAAGAGGTTAGTTCTGTATCATCAGGTATAAATTCAGCAGTTTCAATATGTAAAATAACTCTTTCTGCATATTGTGAATCAGTAACTATATTAATAGGTTCTTTAAAATCCCTTAGCACCATAAGAATGGCATATAATTCTGCCTTCTGGACAGAATCATAAGGACTTTGTTCCACCTTACCCAAGTCTTCTGATTTGTAACCTGCCTTCCCTGATTTATTGGCATCAGTATAGAACGTACGGGCTCCAGTTATTGGAGTATCACGGACGATTCGAGGAAGGATCCAAGAAGTTCTCTTTATGAAGTTAAGCCTCTTGCTTTTTGGATAGTTGTTATTAATGTCTCCCAAGAAATTAGCACAAGCTCTTTGCCATGGTTCATTATCTTCCCATAATTTCTTTAGTTCATCAGCAGTGAAAGGCACTATAATTTCTGCTGGGTCTATGCCTGCTAGTTGACGAAGTCTCAACTTGCCTTTTATAATTAACTCAGAGACTTTTTCTACATAAGTTTTCAGTTTCTTACTTGGTTTATGTGGTACAAAGATCCATTCCAAGATAATATCATCTCTCTGCATTAAAATTCCTGTAGGGGAAATTTTTGATGGTAGTATGACGAGAATACAGTCGAGCTCTGGATTTACCCTATCCACATGTGCCTGTTGTAATTTTTCCTCAATCATCGTCAGTTCCTTTTCTGCTTCAGCTGTTAATTCTCTGGGACTGTTTAAATCTTTGTCACCATCCAAGGTTTTGTTCAAATGAATTATTAGATCAGGTGTTATCCCAATAGCTGGCCGTAGACTGGAAATGTCCCCTAATAGTCTTTGAAAGTCATTAAGAGTCCGTAGGCGATCTCTCCGAATTTGTGCCTTTTGTGTCTTAATTTTTTGTAAACCTATTTTATAACCTAAATAATTAACAGAATCTCCCTTCTGAATCTTTTCAGGAGCAATTTGCAATCCCCATTTTGGTAAAAGTATTTTTATTTCTTCAAACAATCTGTTCAAGGTATCCATGTTTGAATCGGATAACAAAATGTCGTCCATGTAATGATATACTATCGATTTGGGAAATTTCTTGCGTATTATTGGCAATGGTTGATTCACAAAATATTGGCACAGGGAGGGGCTATTTAACATACCCTGGGGGAGGACGGTCCAGTGGTACCTCCTCGAAGGTTGAGAATTATTATAAGTAGGCACTGTGAAGGCAAATTTTTCTCTATCTTCTTTTTGTAAAGGTATAGTGAAAAAACAATCCTTTAAATCAATAACTATGAGAGGCCATCCTTTTGGCAATAAAGAGGGCAAAGGAATTCCAGATTGCAGAGGGCCCATAGGTTGAATAACCTTGTTGATAGCCCTGAGATCTGTCACCATTCTCCATTTACCTGATTTTTTCTTAACCACAAATACAGGAGAATTCCAAGGGCTGGTAGATTCTTCTATATGTCCAGCATCTAATTGCTCTTGTACCAACTGTTCTAAAGCCTGTAACTTTTCCTCAGCTAAAGGCCATTGCTTTGTCCATATTGGTTTCTCAGTCAACCATTTTAAAGGCAAGGCTGTTGGTATCTCTGAAGGGACATCAATTGCTTGTTCTTGTACAGCCCGAATGGCCGGTTTTCTCCGTTTGTAATATCTTTTAATATTATCCCCAGAAATATAGGCTCTAGAAGTAGCAGGAATGTTAATTTGGGTATTCCATTGTTGTAATAGGTCACGACCCCATAAATTCATTGCAATATTGGCTACATATGGCCTTAATTTTCCTATTTGTCCCTCTGGTCCTATACATTCAACCCATCTCGTGCTCTGCCTTACTCGAGATAGGGTTCCAATTCCCAGGAGCTGAACATTTACATTCTGAAGAGGCCAATATGGATGCCAAGATTCTGGGGTAATGATACTTACATCCGCACCTGTGTCCAGCAGGCCAGTAATAAAAATGCCATTTACACACACTCTCAGCTTTGGTCTTTGGTCATTTATAGAAGTTTGCCAAAACACACGGAACTCATCTTTCTGATCATTATTGCTTGTAACAGTAGGCATGGGGCTTTCTAATTGTCCTGACGAGTCACGTTCTCTGTAGTAACTGGAAATGACTGAACCATGTTTGCCATGGGGGCCTGTGAGGCCCCCCCCTCTCACGTTTCCCGTCTGTATCAGGTTGCCTTGTCTATCTCTTGTAGACCTGCACTCATTCGTCCAGTGTCTGCCCTTTCCACATCTTCTACATAAACCTGAAGGCTGAGTCCTCCTATTTCTGTTATTTCTAGAAGATGCATTATTATTATTTCTGAAAATCCGTTGTCTACAATTCCTTTTCATATGACCCATTTTGCCACAATTAAAACATTTGGTATTCTGATGTCTCCTTTTACCATTGGAAATTGCTTCTTCTACCCATGCTTCAGTGCCATAGTCAAATGTATCAACATCTAGTGTATGCAAGACCCATTCTTCTAATGGCGCTGATCTGAGCTTTAAAGGTCCCAAAATCCTTTTGCATTCCACATTTGCATTTTCATAAGCCAAAGTCTCGATCATTATACGTCTTGCTTCTGGGTCAGATATCCCTATTTGTACAGCTTTAGTTATTCTTTGTAAAAAGTCACTAAAGTGTTCTCTTTGACCCTGTTTAACTCTGACAAATGATTCCATCCTCTGTCCTGGGTCTTGCACCCTGTCCCAAGCCCTTAAGGCTGCTGTAGTACACACAGAGAGTATGTTTTCATCCAAATTAGCTTGTTCCTGAGGCTCAGAAAATAGCCCCTCTCCCAAAATTTGATCTATGGAAATCTCAATTCCCTTTGCTCTTTCTTGCTGTTCTAAAAGTCTAGCCTCTTGCCTGAATAAGCATTTCCATTTCAATTGCGTTCCACTCTCAAGGACAGCAGAGCTCAGTTGAAACCAGTCATTGGGCGTGACCTTATTCGTGGTAGCCCAAGATCTTAGCATCTCTTTAACAAAAGAGGCATTCATTCCAAAAGTCATTACAGCCTGTTTAATTTCTTTGAGATCATTCATACGGACAGGTTCCCATGTATCTTCCTTGATGACCCTAGGGTTTCTGGAACCAACTACTTTCTCAGTTGTTACAACTGGAAAGGCAGGTAGAACTGTAGGTAGAGCTTTGTGGGAATTGTCCCGGAGGGATTTACCCACAGATTTAGTTAAAATATGCCTTTCTACCTCTTGCTCTTCTTCCTCAGAATTTAGAAATTCCTCAATCTTTTCAATTCTATTCACCATTGCCTTCTTTAATGTCTGAATCTCCTGTCCAGAATTATGTTCTAAAGCCTTCATTGAGGATTCTAAAGTATGAAGTTTGTCCATTACAGATAATGTCTCATCTTTGGACATAATTTTTATAGCATATACCGTGCCTTCTTGTATAGATAATCTTTCTGTCAATCTGTCATAAGCTTTAGACAAAATCCGATTGTCACATTCAGCAGTTTTGATTCTCTCAGTTAATGTTTCTGTTCCTACTGAAAGGGACTGAAGCTTACGATCCAAATCAGCTGTTCCTTCTTCCACAGTAATGAATTTCTCCTTAATATCAGCCATTAATGTTTCAGAAAGGGACTGAAGCTTACGATCCAAATCAGCTGTTCTCTCTTCCATAGTAATGAATTTCTCCTTAACATCAGCCTGTACCTCTTCTAAATTTTTTTCAGTTTGTCGAGTTGTGTTAAACAAAGATCTGTTCTCTGCCTGGAGAACTTCAAACTGATTTTTGAGAAGATTGTTGTCATTCTCAATTGTTTTTAAGCGTTCAACCTCGTCTCGTAAAGACTTTATCATATTTCTATTATCAAACCATACAGTACCAAGGAAAACTACGAATCCCAGAAAGATCCATATCTGTGGGCTGACAGACACTTCTTGTAAAATCTCCCACATGGTACAACTGAAAAGGCTGTTAAAGTCTTGAATGGTAATGTTTTCAGACATTTTTCTTATTTATAAAAGAAAATTATGTACCTGTAATGAAGTTTTCCTGCCAGTGGTGGCTAAAGAAATGCACCTGAGTCCACGTGGTCTAAGCCAGAGCCGGTCTGAAACAATTAACTCAAAACAAAAATTATTGTACTGCCTGTTAAGGGAAGGGGTTGGTGGCTTTTACTTCAAAACTGCGGGTGCTTCACTTAAATCAGGCAGTGAGGGTTTGGAAGAAGCAGGGAGCTATTAACTGCTCTGTGGGGGGTCGCTGCTCTGTGACTGTAGTGGCCTGGAGTGGGGGAAGGGAAAGCGAGCAGGGAGCGCGCTGTAAATCGCCTTCCTGAGCTCAGGCAACTAGCCGGGAAAGGTGGAGCTTGCGCCCCCCCTGTGCCGGGTCGGGGGCAAAATAGCCCGACGTCGGGACGCCAAATGTGGCGGCGCAAATGAATGTAGACAGATTATATAGATATATAGAGCTTTAATAAGGAAATAAACTTACAGGACCACAGGTTCCCGCGGTGTACCGGAAAAGCGGAGCAAAAGAAAAAGGGCTGCTGGGCTCACGCCCGGCAGATTTATCCGTAAACATTAGCCCGAGGCGAACACGCCCCCATGGGTGGGGCTATGTCCCTACAATTCCTGGCAATCCCATAATTGCTCTCAAAAGGTAGATTTGGTGCCCTTTACTGGCAAAAAAGAAGAGGCGTGAGAGATGGTTCAGTGCTTAAGAGCATTGCCTGCTCTTAGAACCTCCTGAAATCAATTGCAGGCAACCACATAATGATTCACAACCATCTGCCATGAGGTCTTGTGCCCTCTTTTGGCTACAGTAAGAAAAGCTGGAGAGATAGGTCAGTGGTTAAGAACATTGGCTGCCCTTCCGAAGGTCAGAAGTTCGATTCCTGGCTACCAAATAATTGCTCTCAAAAGGAGGTTTGGCGACCTCTACTGGCACCACGAGGAAGAGGCAAGAGAGATGGCTCTGTGGTAAAGAGCATTGCCTGCTGAGTTTGATGAGACCACATACAGACATAGAGTCAGGGCCAAGGGCCAGGGTCCGCGTTGTTGTGACTGAATGAGGCAAAAGCTTTTGTTAGGATGTTAAAGGCTCACAGCTCTATCACCACGAGCCAGCGTGCTTCAGAGACAACACCAAGGAGAGTAAGGCAAGATGACTAGAAGAAGAAAATACAGGCATGTTCATGTTCCTGAAGAAGAACTCACATCCAAGACATCCAAAGGACGACAAACACCAGCAAAAGGTGTACCAATTTTAAGCCAGAGAAACAATTTATCTAGACCTCCTCTATGAGGTACACGAACGGCCAATAGGTCCACGGAGACCCCTGTACTCCACGTGTTAGGGAAATGGAGATGTGATCCACACACCACATTGAGTAAACCTGATTTAGTAAAAGAAGCTGAGAAACGGGTTGGAGAGATGGCTCAGTGGTTAAGAGCATTGCCTGCTCTTCCAAAGGTCAGAAGTTCGATTCCTGGGAATCACATAGTTGCTCTCAAAATGAGGTTTGGTGCCGTCTACTGGCAACAGAGGGGAGATGCAGGAGAGATGGCTCAGTGGTTAAGAGCATTACCTGCTCTTCCAAAGTTCAGAAGTTCGATTCCTGGAAATCACATAATTGCTCTCAAAATGAGGTTTGGTGCCCTCTACTGGCAACAGAAGGAAGAGGCAGGAGAGATGGCTCAGTGGTTAAGAGCATTGCCTGCTGAGGTTGATGAGGCCAAGTGGACACATACAGCCAGGGCCCCCGTTGTTGTCTCAGAATCAGGCAAAACATTTTGTTAGGATAATAAAGACTCACAGCTCTATCAGCATGAGCCTGCATGCTTCAGGGACACCACCAAGCAGAATGAGGAAAGATGGTTAGAAGAAGAAAATACAGGCATGTTCATGTTCCTTAAGAAGAACTCACATCCAAGACATCCAAAGGACGACAAACACCAGCAAAAGGTTTACCAATTTAAAGCCAGACAAACAATTTATCTAGACTTCATCTATGAGGTACGCGAACGGCCAATATGTCCATGGAGACCCCTGTACTCCACATGTTAGTGGAATGCAGATATGATCCACACACCACATTGAGTAAACCTGGTTTAGTTCAAGAAGTTGAAAAACGGGTTGGAGAGATGGCTCAGTGGTTAAGAACATTGCCTGCTCTTCCAACCTCCTGAACTGAATTCCAGGCAACCACATAATGGCTCACAACCATCTGCAATGAGGTCTTGTGCCCTCTTTTGGATACAGAAAGAAGAGCTGGGGAGATAGCTCAGTGGTTAAGAGCTTTGCCTGCCCTTCCAAAGGTCAGAAGTTCGATTCCTGGCAACCAAATAATTGCTCTCAAAAGGAGGTTTGGTGCCCTCTACTGGCAACAGAAGGAAGATGCAAGAGAGATGGCTCAATGGTTAAGAGAATTGCCTGCTCTTCCAACCTCCTGAATTCAATTCCAGGCGACCACAAAATGGGTCACAACCATCTGCCATGAGGTCTTGTGCCCTCTTTTGGCTACAGTAAGAAGAGCTGGAGAGATAGCTCAGTGGTTAAGAGCATTGGTTGCCCTTCCAAAGGTCAGAAGTTCGATTCCTGGGAACCACGTAATTGCTCTCAAAAGGAGGTTTGGCGCCCTCTATTGGCAACAGAAGGAAGAGGCAGGAAAGATGGCTCTGTGGTACAGAGCTCTGCCTACTGAGTTTGATGAGGCCAAGAACAGACATAGAGTCGGGGCACAGGGCCAGGGCCCACGTTGTTGTGACTGAATGAGGCAAAAGCTCTTGTTAGGATGTTAAAGACTCACAGCTCTATCACCATGAGCCAGCGTGCTTCAGAGACAACACCAAGGAGAGTAAGGCAAGATGGCTAGAAGAAGAAAATATTGGCATGTTCATGTGCCTGAAGAAGAACTCATATCCAAGACAATCAAAGGACTACAAACACCAGCAAAATGTTAACCTATTTAAAGCCAGAGAAACAATTTATCTAGACCTCCTCTATGAGGTACATGAATGGCCAATAGGTCCATGCAGTCCCCTGTACTCCACATGTCAGGGAAATGGAGATGTGATCCACACACCACATTGACTAAAGCTGGTTTAGTAAAAGAAGTTGAAAAACGGGTTGGAGAGATGGCTCAGTGGTTAAGAGCATTGCCTGCTCTTCCAAAGGTCAGAAGTTCGATTCCTGGAAATCACATAATTGCTCTCAAAAGGAGGTTTGGTGCCCTCTACTGGCAACATAAGGAAGAGGCATGAGAGATGGCTCCGTGGTTAAGATCATTGCCTCCTCTTCCAACCTCCTGAATTCAATTCCAGGCAACCACATAATGGCTCACAACCATCTGCATTGAGGTCTTGTGCCCTCTTTGGGATACAGAAAGAAGAGCTGGGGAGATAGCTCAGTGGTTAAGAGCTTTGCCTGCCCTTCCAAAGGTCAGAAGTTCGATTCCTGGCAACCACATAATTGCTCTCAAAAGGAGGTTTGGTGCCCTCTACTGGCAACAGAAGGAAGATGCAAGAGAGATGGCTCAATGGTTAAGAGAATTGCCTGCTCTTCCAACCTCCTGAATTCAATTCCAGGCAACCACATAATGGGTCACAACCATCTGCCATGAGGTCTTGTGCCCTCTTTTGGCTACCGTAAGAAGAGCTGGAGAGATAGCTCAGTGGTTAAGAGCATTGGTTGCCCTTCCATATGTCAGAAGTTCGATTCCTGGCAACCACATAATTGCTCTCAAAAGGTGGTTTGGTGCCCTCTACTGGCACCACAAGGAAGAGGCAGGAAAGATGGCTCTGTGGTAAAGAGCTCTGCCTGCTGAGTTTGATGAGGCCAAGAACAGACATAGAGTCGGGGCACAGGGCCAGGGCCCGCGTTGCTGTGACTGAATGAGGCAAAAGCTCTTGTTAGGATGTTAAAGACTCACAGCTCTATCACCATGAGCCAGCGTGCTTCAGAGACAACACCAAGGAGAGTAAGGCAAGATGGCTAGAAGAAGAAAATTTTGGCATGTTCATGTGCCTTAAGAAGAACTCATATCCAAGACAATCAAAGGACTACAAACACCAGCAAAATGTTAACCTATTTAAAGCCAGAGAAACAATTTATCTAGACCTCCTCTATGAGGTACATGAATGGCCAATAGGTCCATGCAGACCCCTGTACTCCACACGTCATGGAAATGGAGATGTGATCCACACACCACATTGACTAAAGCTGGTTTAGTAAAAGAAGTTGAAAAACGGGTTGGAGAGATGGCTCAGTGGTTAAGAGCATTGCCTGCTCTTCCAAAGGTCAGAAGTTCGATTCCTGGAAATCACATAATTGCTCTCAAAAGGAGGTTTGGTTCCCTCTACTGGCAACATAAGGAAGAGGCATGAGAGATGGCTCCGTGGTTAAGATCATTGCCTCCTCTTCCAACCTCCTGAATTCAATTCCAGGCAACCACATAATGGCTCACAACCATCTGCAATGAGGTCTTGTGCCCTCTTTTGGATACAAAAATAAGAGCTGTGGTGTTAGCTCAGTGGATAAGAGCTTTGGCTGCCCTTCCAAAGGTCAGAAGTTCCATTCCTTGTGGCGGCGCAAATGAATGTAGACAGATTATATAGATATATACAGCTTTAATAAGGAAATAAACTTACAGGACCACAGGTTCCCGCGATGTACCGGAAAAGCGGAGCAAAAGAAAAAGGCCTGCTGGGCTCACGCCCGGCAGATTTATCCGTAAACATTAGCCCGAGCCGAACACGCCCCCAATGGGTGGGGCTATGTCCCTACTTCTCCCCCTTTTGTCTAAATAAGATAGAACCAAACCAAATACAACTATATACAATAATAACAAATAATAAATATAACAAACAATATTGAGGACAAAACTTTTGCTAAACATTCTATCTCAAGGAGTCTAAATAACATAGAGAGTAACTACAATTATATAATCTTCAACTCCGTCAAAGATCTGAGAAGGGAATAAATTTCACTTAACAATCGAGAGATATCCAAAATGTGCAACAATTGACAGAGACAACTGACTACCTGGGCAATCACCCAAAGTCTCGTTTGCAATGTTGAGTCAACCAACTTTGGCTAAGGCCTAACATAACTGGCATACCATTATTAAAGGCAAGGAACTTTCTTAGGACTATCCTACCCTGTCTTGGCAAGATAAGACAATCCTGTTTCATCCACTTAGGGATATTCTGTATCTTTGTCAGAAGTTGAGGTATGGGCTTTTCTTAACCCAAAGGCCAGTTCTGCCAAGAAGACAAGCTCCCAGTGGAGTGTCTTTGGTGCTCAACGTTCTCTCGGGAGTAGAGTGGTGTTGCCAGGAGTAATTGTGTCTCTTTGGCATAGAAATTTTAGGTTAGATTAAAGGCCATTTTCTACAGCTCTTCGAAGAGGCTGAAGATCATACTATCTATACTAAATATAATCTCTATGTAACTAAAAGACCTGATAAACTTAAAAATAAATATGACAAACATATAATTCTCAATACCTATCTAACTTTGAAGACTAAAAGAATAAACAACTGTGAAATATATGAAGACAATGATCTTCAACTGTAAACAATGTCATAGTATCAGAGGTAGAAATGTACAATGTAATATGGTAGATGTATCAATACAATATGGACAAAGTTATAAGCATACTCATACAAAAATAGAGGTAGGAACACTCATATTCAATATTTAACATATCAATATACAAGAAACAGTACCAGTACAATTTTCTATAGACAGTAATTCACAAATACCAATCATCCCAAAAAACCAGTTACCCCCTTCTTCTTCCTCTTCTTCTTCTTCTTATTTTTTTTTCCAAAAAAAATATCACCCCATCCCCTCAACCCTAAACCAACCATTAAAAGATGTCCCCAACCCTGAGGGCAAACTCTGTTGGGAGAGGGGATGCCGTCCTCTAAGATTGCTTCTAGCTGACATGGGGGCGACGTTCTTCTTAGGGGGTCCTGTGAAAGCAAATGATGGTAAAATTTCCAAATTAACCTTTGACCTAAGAAAATTGTAACTAGTCTCAGAGCGTTTTGAGAAGGTCCGACCAGAGTGTTGTCAAAAATGTGCACCATTCGAAAATGTCTCTTGTAGTTGGTACCAAAAAACAGGTCTAATATTAGCGCTTTAAAAAAAAATCATGACGTCATAAAAACCAGATGGAGTTGATGTTGTGGGGCCCCATCTTCATCCTGGAAACTTCAAAGATTACTGTAGGAAAATTTGTTGCTTGTTATGGGAAATTTAAACATTAACAACAAGGACATATACTGACATATAAAGAAAGACACAGATATGAGGAAAAGCAAAGAAAGTTTAAGACATATATATATATATATATATATATATATATATATATTAATACTTACAGAACAAGTCCCTCCATCAGTAATTAAATATTAGGGGTACCTTAAATTCTTTGAAGATGGGTATTTTCCTGTGGAGATAAGAAGAGAACCCTGCCCCCAACCTATTTGTATTACTTACCATCAGTATGATTGCCATCCATGTGATTGAATTGTTCTTTATCTTTCCCAACTGGCTTCTCTTCATCAAAACGAACCTTTATCAATTTTGATGGAATCCACAATTTTTCCTCACCTGTGGAGACAAGAGCAAATCCCCTTCCCCAACGCAGCACATCTCCTGGCTTCCATTGTGAGGTCAGCACATCCTTGAAATAAACTGGTTGATTTAGTTCAGTAGACTTTTCCATTATCCAATGTCTTTCTGCAGCCGATGTTCCCTTCTCATTAGCGTTGAGGAAATTCAAGGTTAACAAAGCATTATGTAACCTATTTCTGGGGGTGTTTTCCACCCCTTTCTGTTTGTTCAACATATCCTTTATAGTTCGATTTGATCTTTCTATGACTGCTTGACCTGTAGGATTGTATGGTATACCTGTAACATGCTTGATATTGTAATAATCAAAAAACCGTTTCATTTTCCTAGAGACATAAGCAGGACCATTATCTGTCTTTATTTGTGTAGGTATACCCATGATAGCCATGACTTCTAATAAATGAGTGATAACTGAATCAGCTTTTTCTGAACTTAAAGCCGTTGCCCACTGAAAGCCTGAATACGTGTCAATGGTGTGATGAACATATTTTAATTTGCCAAATTCTGCAAAGTGGAACACATCCATCTGCCAGATTTCATTCCTTTGGGTGCCCTTTGGATTAGCCCCTGCAGGCAGTGGCGTTTGGTTATAGAAAGAGCAAGTAGGGCATTTCTTTACAATCTCCCTAGCTTGTTGCCATGTAATAGAAAACTCTTTCTTCAAACCTTTGCTATTAACATGATGTTTTTTATGAAATTCAGAGGCTTGTAGCACACTACCAATCAATAATTGATCAATTTCTGCATTACCTTGTGCTAGAGGACCTGGCAGACCCGTATGGGATCGGATGTGTGTTATGTACATAGGGCAAAGCCTGTTCCTAATCAAATCTTGCACCTGGATAAACAAAGAGGTTAGTTCTGTATCATCAGGTATAAATTCAGCAGTTTCAATATATAAAATAACTCTTTCTGCATATTGTGAATCAGTAACTATATTAATAGGTTCTTTAAAATCCCTTAGCACCATAAGAATGGCATATAATTCTGCCTTCTGGACAGAATCATAAGGACTTTGTTCCACCTTACCCAAGTCTTCTGATTTGTAACCTGCCTTCCCTGATTTATTGGCATCAGTATAGAACGTACGGGCTCCAGTTATTGGAGTATCACGGACGATTCGAGGAAGGATCCAAGAAGTTCTCTTTATGAAGTTAAGCCTCTTGCTTTTTGGATAGTTGTTATTAATGTCTCCCAAGAAATTAGCACAAGCTCTTTGCCATGGTTCATTATCTTCCCATAATTTCTTTAGTTCATCAGCAGTGAAAGGCACTATAATTTCTGCTGGGTCTATGCCTGCTAGTTGACGAAGTCTCAACTTGCCTTTTATAATTAACTCAGAGACTTTTTCTACATAAGTTTTCAGTTTCTTACTTGGTTTATGTGGTACAAAGATCCATTCCAAGATAATATCATCTCTCTGCATTAAAATTCCTGTAGGGGAAATTTTTGATGGTAGTATGACGAGAATACAGTCGAGCTCTGGATTTACCCTATCCACATGTGCCTGTTGTAATTTTTCCTCAATCATCGTCAGTTCCTTTTCTGCTTCAGCTGTTAATTCTCTGGGACTGTTTAAATCTTTGTCACCATCCAAGGTTTTGTTCAAATGAATTATTAGATCAGGTGTTATCCCAATAGCTGGCCGTAGACTGGAAATGTCCCCTAATAGTCTTTGAAAGTCATTAAGAGTCCGTAGGCGATCTCTCCGAATTTGTGCCTTTTGTGTCTTAATTTTTTGTAAACCTATTTTATAACCTAAATAATTAACAGAATCTCCCTTCTGAATCTTTTCAGGAGCAATTTGCAATCCCCATTTTGGTAAAAGTATTTTTATTTCTTCAAACAATCTGTTCAAGGTATCCATGTTTGAATCGGATAACAAAATGTCGTCCATGTAATGATATACTATCGATTTGGGAAATTTCTTGCGTATTATTGGCAATGGTTGATTCACAAAATATTGGCACAGGGAGGGGCTATTTAACATACCCTGGGGGAGGACGGTCCAGTGGTACCTCCTCGAAGGTTGAGAATTATTATAAGTAGGCACTGTGAAGGCAAATTTTTCTCTATCTTCTTTTTGTAAAGGTATAGTGAAAAAACAATCCTTTAAATCAATAACTATGAGAGGCCATCCTTTTGGCAATAAAGAGGGCAAAGGAATTCCAGATTGCAGAGGGCCCATAGGTTGAATAACCTTGTTGATAGCCCTGAGATCTGTCACCATTCTCCATTTACCTGATTTTTTCTTAACCACAAATACAGGAGAATTCCAAGGGCTGGTAGATTCTTCTATATGTCCAGCATCTAATTGCTCTTGTACCAACTGTTCTAAAGCCTGTAACTTTTCCTCAGCTAAAGGCCATTGCTTTGTCCATATTGGTTTCTCAGTCAACCATTTTAAAGGCAAGGCTGTTGGTATCTCTGAAGGGACATCAATTGCTTGTTCTTGTACAGCCCGAATGGCCGGTTTTCTCCGTTTGTAATATCTTTTAATATTATCCCCAGAAATATAGGCTCTAGAAGTAGCAGGAATGTTAATTTGGGTATTCCATTGTTGTAATAGGTCACGACCCCATAAATTCATTGCAATATTGGCTACATATGGCCTTAATTTTCCTATTTGTCCCTCTGGTCCTATACATTCAACCCATCTCGTGCTCTGCCTTACTCGAGATAGGGTTCCAATTCCCAGGAGCTGAACATTTACATTCTGAAGAGGCCAATATGGATGCCAAGATTCTGGGGTAATGATACTTACATCCGCACCTGTGTCCAGCAGGCCAGTAATAAAAATGCCATTTACACACACTCTCAGCTTTGGTCTTTGGTCATTTATAGAAGTTTGCCAAAACACACGGAACTCATCTTTCTGATCATTATTGCTTGTAACAGTAGGCATGGGGCTTTCTAATTGTCCTGACGAGTCACGTTCTCTGTAGTAACTGGAAATGACTGAACCATGTTTGCCATGGGGGCCTGTGAGGCCCCCCCCCTCTCACGTTTCCCGTCTGTATCAGGTTGCCTTGTCTATCTCTTGTAGACCTGCACTCATTCGTCCAGTGTCTGCCCTTTCCACATCTTCTACATAAACCTGAAGGCTGAGTCCTCCTATTTCTGTTATTTCTAGAAGATGCATTATTATTATTTCTGAAAATCCGTTGTCTACAATTCCTTTTCATATGACCCATTTTGCCACAATTAAAACATTTGGTATTCTGATGTCTCCTTTTACCATTGGAAATTGCTTCTTCTACCCATGCTTCAGTGCCATAGTCAAATGTATCAACATCTAGTGTATGCAAGACCCATTCTTCTAATGGCGCTGATCTGAGCTTTAAAGGTCCCAAAATCCTTTTGCATTCCACATTTGCATTTTCATAAGCCAAAGTCTCGATCATTATACGTCTTGCTTCTGGGTCAGATATCCCTATTTGTACAGCTTTAGTTATTCTTTGTAAAAAGTCACTAAAGTGTTCTCTTTGACCCTGTTTAACTCTGACAAATGATTCCATCCTCTGTCCTGGGTCTTGCACCCTGTCCCAAGCCCTTAAGGCTGCTGTAGTACACACAGAGAGTATGTTTTCATCCAAATTAGCTTGTTCCTGAGGCTCAGAAAATAGCCCCTCTCCCAAAATTTGATCTATGGAAATCTCAATTCCCTTTGCTCTTTCTTGCTGTTCTAAAAGTCTAGCCTCTTGCCTGAATAAGCATTTCCATTTCAATTGCGTTCCACTCTCAAGGACAGCAGAGCTCAGTTGAAACCAGTCATTGGGCGTGACCTTATTCGTGGTAGCCCAAGATCTTAGCATCTCTTTAACAAAAGAGGCATTCATTCCAAAAGTCATTACAGCCTGTTTAATTTCTTTGAGATCATTCATACGGACAGGTTCCCATGTATCTTCCTTGATGACCCTAGGGTTTCTGGAACCAACTACTTTCTCAGTTGTTACAACTGGAAAGGCAGGTAGAACTGTAGGTAGAGCTTTGTGGGAATTGTCCCGGAGGGATTTACCCACAGATTTAGTTAAAATATGCCTTTCTACCTCTTGCTCTTCTTCCTCAGAATTTAGAAATTCCTCAATCTTTTCAATTCTATTCACCATTGCCTTCTTTAATGTCTGAATCTCCTGTCCAGAATTATGTTCTAAAGCCTTCATTGAGGATTCTAAAGTATGAAGTTTGTCCATTACAGATAATGTCTCATCTTTGGACATAATTTTTATAGCATATACCGTGCCTTCTTGTATAGATAATCTTTCTGTCAATCTGTCATAAGCTTTAGACAAAATCCGATTGTCACATTCAGCAGTTTTGATTCTCTCAGTTAATGTTTCTGTTCCTACTGAAAGGGACTGAAGCTTACGATCCAAATCAGCTGTTCCTTCTTCCACAGTAATGAATTTCTCCTTAATATCAGCCATTAATGTTTCAGAAAGGGACTGAAGCTTACGATCCAAATCAGCTGTTCTCTCTTCCATAGTAATGAATTTCTCCTTAACATCAGCCTGTACCTCTTCTAAATTTTTTTCAGTTTGTCGAGTTGTGTTAAACAAAGATCTGTTCTCTGCCTGGAGAACTTCAAACTGATTTTTGAGAAGATTGTTGTCATTCTCAATTGTTTTTAAGCGTTCAACCTCGTCTCGTAAAGACTTTATCATATTTCTATTATCAAACCATACAGTACCAAGGAAAACTACGAATCCCAGAAAGATCCATATCTGTGGGCTGACAGACACTTCTTGTAAAATCTCCCACATGGTACAACTGAAAAGGCTGTTAAAGTCTTGAATGGTAATGTTTTCAGACATTTTTCTTATTTATAAAAGAAAATTATGTACCTGTAATGAAGTTTTCCTGCCAGTGGTGGCTAAAGAAATGCACCTGAGTCCACGTGGTCTAAGCCAGAGCCGGTCTGAAACAATTAACTCAAAACAAAAATTATTGTACTGCCTGTTAAGGGAAGGGGTTGGTGGCTTTTACTTCAAAACTGCGGGTGCTTCACTTAAATCAGGCAGTGAGGGTTTGGAAGAAGCAGGGAGCTATTAACTGCTCTGTGGGGGGTCGCTGCTCTGTGACTGTAGTGGCCTGGAGTGGGGGAAGGGAAAGCGAGCAGGGAGCGCGCTGTAAATCGCCTTCCTGAGCTCAGGCAACTAGCCGGGAAAGGTGGAGCTTGCGCCCCCCCTGTGCCGGGTCGGGGGCAAAATAGCCCGACGTCGGGACGCCAAATGTGGCGGCGCAAATGAATGTAGACAGATTATATAGATATATAGAGCTTTAATAAGGAAATAAACTTACAGGACCACAGGTTCCCGCGGTGTACCGGAAAAGCGGAGCAAAAGAAAAAGGGCTGCTGGGCTCACGCCCGGCAGATTTATCCGTAAACATTAGCCCGAGGCGAACACGCCCCCATGGGTGGGGCTATGTCCCTACAATTCCTGGCAATCCCATAATTGCTCTCAAAAGGTAGATTTGGTGCCCTTTACTGGCAAAAAAGAAGAGGCGTGAGAGATGGTTCAGTGCTTAAGAGCATTGCCTGCTCTTAGAACCTCCTGAAATCAATTGCAGGCAACCACATAATGATTCACAACCATCTGCCATGAGGTCTTGTGCCCTCTTTTGGCTACAGTAAGAAAAGCTGGAGAGATAGGTCAGTGGTTAAGAACATTGGCTGCCCTTCCGAAGGTCAGAAGTTCGATTCCTGGCTACCAAATAATTGCTCTCAAAAGGAGGTTTGGCGCCCTCTACTGGCACCACGAGGAAGAGGCAAGAGAGATGGCTCTGTGGTAAAGAGCATTGCCTGCTGAGTTTGATGAGACCACATACAGACATAGAGTCAGGGCCAAGGGCCAGGGTCCGCGTTGTTGTGACTGAATGAGGCAAAAGCTTTTGTTAGGATGTTAAAGGCTCACAGCTCTATCACCACGAGCCAGCGTGCTTCAGAGACAACACCAAGGAGAGTAAGGCAAGATGACTAGAAGAAGAAAATACAGGCATGTTCATGTTCCTGAAGAAGAACTCACATCCAAGACATCCAAAGGACGACAAACACCAGCAAAAGGTGTACCAATTTTAAGCCAGAGAAACAATTTATCTAGACCTCCTCTATGAGGTACACGAACGGCCAATAGGTCCACGGAGACCCCTGTACTCCACGTGTTAGGGAAATGGAGATGTGATCCACACACCACATTGAGTAAACCTGGTTTAGTAAAAGAAGCTGAGAAACGGGTTGGAGAGATGGCTCAGTGGTTAAGAGCATTGCCTGCTCTTCCAAAGGTCAGAAGTTCGATTCCTGGGAATCACATAGTTGCTCTCAAAATGAGGTTTGGTGCCGTCTACTGGCAACAGAGGGGAGATGCAGGAGAGATGGCTCAGTGGTTAAGAGCATTACCTGCTCTTCCAAAGTTCAGAAGTTCGATTCCTGGAAATCACATAATTGCTCTCAAAATGAGGTTTGGTGCCCTCTACTGGCAACAGAAGGAAGAGGCAGGAGAGATGGCTCAGTGGTTAAGAGCATTGCCTGCTGAGGTTGATGAGGCCAAGTGGACACATACAGCCAGGGCCCACGTTGTTGTCTCAGAATCAGGCAAAACATTTTGTTAGGATAATAAAGACTCACAGCTCTATCAGCATGAGCCTGCATGCTTCAGGGACACCACCAAGCAGAATGAGGAAAGATGGTTAGAAGAAGAAAATACAGGCATGTTCATGTTCCTTAAGAAGAACTCACATCCAAGACATCCAAAGGACGACAAACACCAGCAAAAGGTTTACCAATTTAAAGCCAGACAAACAATTTATCTAGACTTCATCTATGAGGTACGCGAACGGCCAATATGTCCATGGAGACCCCTGTACTCCACATGTTAGTGGAATGCAGATATGATCCACACACCACATTGAGTAAACCTGGTTTAGTTCAAGAAGTTGAAAAACGGGTTGGAGAGATGGCTCAGTGGTTAAGAACATTGCCTGCTCTTCCAACCTCCTGAACTGAATTCCAGGCAACCACATAATGGCTCACAACCATCTGCAATGAGGTCTTGTGCCCTCTTTTGGATACAGAAAGAAGAGCTGGGGAGATAGCTCAGTGGTTAAGAGCTTTGCCTGCCCTTCCAAAGGTCAGAAGTTCGATTCCTGGCAACCAAATAATTGCTCTCAAAAGGAGGTTTGGTGCCCTCTACTGGCAACAGAAGGAAGATGCAAGAGAGATGGCTCAATGGTTAAGAGAATTGCCTGCTCTTCCAACCTCCTGAATTCAATTCCAGGCGACCACATAATGGGTCACAACCATCTGCCATGAGGTCTTGTGCCCTCTTTTGGCTACAGTAAGAAGAGCTGGAGAGATAGCTCAGTGGTTAAGAGCATTGGTTGCCCTTCCAAAGGTCAGAAGTTCGATTCCTGGGAACCACGTAATTGCTCTCAAAAGGAGGTTTGGCGCCCTCTATTGGCAACAGAAGGAAGAGGCAGGAAAGATGGCTCTGTGGTAAAGAGCTCTGCCTACTGAGTTTGATGAGGCCAAGAACAGACATAGAGTCGGGGCACAGGGCCAGGGCCCACGTTGTTGTGACTGAATGAGGCAAAAGCTCTTGTTAGGATGTTAAAGACTCACAGC
The DNA here is from genome assembly GCF_950005125.1 of Chionomys nivalis. NCBI lineage: Eukaryota > Metazoa > Chordata > Mammalia > Rodentia > Cricetidae > Chionomys > Chionomys nivalis. The sequence goes on along the minus strand of NW_026646975.1, from coordinate 70,860 downwards.
TCTATCACCATGAGCCAGCGTGCTTCAGAGACAACACCAAGGAGAGTAAGGCAAGATGGCTAGAAGAAGAAAATATTGGCATGTTCATGTGCCTGAAGAAGAACTCATATCCAAGACAATCAAAGGACTACAAACACCAGCAAAATGTTAACCTATTTAAAGCCAGAGAAACAATTTATCTAGACCTCCTCTATGAGGTACATGAATGGCCAATAGGTCCATGCAGTCCCCTGTACTCCACACGTCAGGGAAATGGAGATGTGATCCACACACCACATTGACTAAAGCTGGTTTAGTAAAAGAAGTTGAAAAACGGGTTGGAGAGATGGCTCAGTGGTTAAGAGCATTGCCTGCTCTTCCAAAGGTCAGAAGTTCGATTCCTGGAAATCACATAATTGCTCTCAAAAGGAGGTTTGGTGCCCCCTACTGGCAACATAAGGAAGAGGCATGAGAGATGGCTCCGTGGTTAAGATCATTGCCTCCTCTTCCAACCTCCTGAATTCAATTCCAGGCAACCACATAATGGCTCACAACCATCTGCAATGAGGTCTTGTGCCCTCTTTTGGATACAAAAATAAGAGCTGGGGTGTTAGCTCAGTGGATAAGAGCTTTGGCTGCCCTTCCAAAGGTCAGAAGTTCCATTCCTTGTGGCCGCGCAAATGAATGTAGACAGATTATATAGATATATACAGCTTAAATAAGGAAATAAACTTACAGGACCACAGGTTCCCGCGGTGTACCGGAAAAGCGGAGCAAAAGAAAAAGGCCTGCTGGGCTCACGCCTTTCAGATTTATCCGTAAACATTAGCGCAAGGCGAACACGCCCCCAATGGGTGGGGCTATGTCCCTACTTCTCCCCCTTTTGTCTAAATAAGATAGAACCAAACCAAATACAACTATATACAATAATAACAAATAATAAATATAACAAACAATATTGAGGACAAAACTTTTGCTAAACATTCTATCTCAAGGAGTCTAAATAACATAGAGAGTAACTACAATTATATAATCTTCAACTCCGTCAAAGATCTGAGAAGGGAATAAATTTCACTTAACAATCGAGAGATATCCAAAATGTGCAACAATTGACAGAGACAACTGACTACCTGGGCAATCACCCAAAGTCTCGTTTGCAATGTTGAGTCAACCAACTTTGGCTAAGGCCTAACATAACTGGCATACCATTATTAAAGGCAAGGAACTTTCTTAGGACTATCCTACCCTGTCTTGGCAAGATAAGACAATCCTGTTTCATCCACTTAGGGATATTCTGTATCTTTGTCAGAAGTTGAGGTATGGGCTTTTCTTAACCCAAAGGCCAGTTCTGCCAAGAAGACAAGCTCCCAGTGGAGTGTCTTTGGTGCTCAACGTTCTCTCGGGAGTAGAGTGGTGTTGCCAGGAGTAATTGTGTCTCTTTGGCATAGAAATTTTAGGTTAGATTAAAGGCCATTTTCTACAGCTCTTCGAAGAGGCTGAAGATCATACTATCTATACTAAATATAATCTCTATGTAACTAAAAGACCTGATAAACTTAAAAATAAATATGACAAACATATAATTCTCAATACCTATCTAACTTTGAAGACTAAAAGAATAAACAACTGTGCAATATATGAAGACAATGATCTTCAACTGTAAACAATGTCATAGTATCAGAGGTAGAAATGTACAATGTAATATGGTAGATGTATCAATACAATATGGACAAAGTTATAAGCATACTCATACAAAAATAGAGGTAGGAACACTCATATTCAATATTTAACATATCAATATACAAGAAACAGTACCAGTACAATTTTCTATAGACAGTAATTCACAAATACCAATCATCCCAAAAAACCAGTTACCCCCTTCTTCTTCCTCTTCTTCTTCTTCTTATTTTTTTTTCCAAAAAAAAATATCACCCCATCCCCTCAACCCTAAACCAACCATTAAAAGATGTCCCCAACCCTGAGGGCAAACTCTGTTGGGAGAGGGGATGCCGTCCTCTAAGATTGCTTCTAGCTGACATGGGGGCGACGTTCTTCTTAGGGGGTCCTGTGAAAGCAAATGATGGTAAAATTTCCAAATTAACCTTTGACCTAAGAAAATTGTAACTAGTCTCAGAGCGTTTTGAGAAGGTCCGACCAGAGTGTTGTCAAAAATGTGCACCATTCGAAATTGTCTCTTGTAGTTGGTACCAAAAAACAGGTCTAATATTAGCGCTTTAAAAAAAAATCATGACGTCATAAAAACCAGATGGAGTTGATGTTGTGGGGCCCCATCTTCATCCTGGAAACTTCAAAGATTACTGTAGGAAAATTTGTTGCTTGTTATGGGAAATTTAAACATTAACAACAAGGACATATACTGACATATAAAGAAAGACACAGATATGAGGAAAAGCAAAGAAAGTTTAAGACATATATATATATATATATATATATATATATATATATATATATATAATACTTACAGAACAAGTCCCTCCATCAGTAATTAAATATTAGGGGTACCTTAAATTCTTTGAAGATGGGTATTTTCCTGTGGAGATAAGAAGAGAACCCTGCCCCCAACCTATTTGTATTACTTACCATCAGTATGATTGCCATCCATGTGATTGAATTGTTCTTTATCTTTCCCAACTGGCTTCTCTTCATCAAAACGAACCTTTATCAATTTTGATGGAATCCACAATTTTTCCTCACCTGTGGAGACAAGAGCAAATCCCCTTCCCCAACGCAGCACATCTCCTGGCTTCCATTGTGAGGTCAGCACATCCTTGAAATAAACTGGTTGATTTAGTTCAGTAGACTTTTCCATTATCCAATGTCTTTCTGCAGCCGATGTTCCCTTCTCATTAGCGTTGAGGAAATTCAAGGTTAACAAAGCATTATGTAACCTATTTCTGGGGGTGTTTTCCACCCCTTTCTGTTTGTTCAACATATCCTTTATAGTTCGATTTGATCTTTCTATGACTGCTTGACCTGTAGGATTGTATGGTATACCTGTAACATGCTTGATATTGTAATAATCAAAAAACCGTTTCATTTTCCTAGAGACATAAGCAGGACCATTATCTGTCTTTATTTGTGTAGGTATACCCATGATAGCCATGACTTCTAATAAATGAGTGATAACTGAATCAGCTTTTTCTGAACTTAAAGCCGTTGCCCACTGAAAGCCTGAATACGTGTCAATGGTGTGATGAACATATTTTAATTTGCCAAATTCTGCAAAGTGGAACACATCCATCTGCCAGATTTCATTCCTTTGGGTGCCCTTTGGATTAGCCCCTGCAGGCAGTGGCGTTTGGTTATAGAAAGAGCAAGTAGGGCATTTCTTTACAATCTCCCTAGCTTGTTGCCATGTAATAGAAAACTCTTTCTTCAAACCTTTGCTATTAACATGATGTTTTTTATGAAATTCAGAGGCTTGTAGCACACTACCAATCAATAATTGATCAATTTCTGCATTACCTTGTGCTAGAGGACCTGGCAGACCCGTATGGGATCGGATGTGTGTTATGTACATAGGGCAAAGCCTGTTCCTAATCAAATCTTGCACCTGGATAAACAAAGAGGTTAGTTCTGTATCATCAGGTATAAATTCAGCAGTTTCAATATGTAAAATAACTCTTTCTGCATATTGTGAATCAGTAACTATATTAATAGGTTCTTTAAAATCCCTTAGCACCATAAGAATGGCATATAATTCTGCCTTCTGGACAGAATCATAAGGACTTTGTTCCACCTTACCCAAGTCTTCTGATTTGTAACCTGCCTTCCCTGATTTATTGGCATCAGTATAGAACGTACGGGCTCCAGTTATTGGAGTATCACGGACGATTCGAGGAAGGATCCAAGAAGTTCTCTTTATGAAGTTAAGCCTCTTGCTTTTTGGATAGTTGTTATTAATGTCTCCCAAGAAATTAGCACAAGCTCTTTGCCATGGTTCATTATCTTCCCATAATTTCTTTAGTTCATCAGCAGTGAAAGGCACTATAATTTCTGCTGGGTCTATGCCTGCTAGTTGACGAAGTCTCAACTTGCCTTTTATAATTAACTCAGAGACTTTTTCTACATAAGTTTTCAGTTTCTTACTTGGTTTATGTGGTACAAAGATCCATTCCAAGATAATATCATCTCTCTGCATTAAAATTCCTGTAGGGGAAATTTTTGATGGTAGTATGACGAGAATACAGTCGAGCTCTGGATTTACCCTATCCACATGTGCCTGTTGTAATTTTTCCTCAATCATCGTCAGTTCCTTTTCTGCTTCAGCTGTTAATTCTCTGGGACTGTTTAAATCTTTGTCACCATCCAAGGTTTTGTTCAAATGAATTATTAGATCAGGTGTTATCCCAATAGCTGGCCGTAGACTGGAAATGTCCCCTAATAGTCTTTGAAAGTCATTAAGAGTCCGTAGGCGATCTCTCCGAATTTGTGCCTTTTGTGTCTTAATTTTTTGTAAACCTATTTTATAACCTAAATAATTAACAGAATCTCCCTTCTGAATCTTTTCAGGAGCAATTTGCAATCCCCATTTTGGTAAAAGTATTTTTATTTCTTCAAACAATCTGTTCAAGGTATCCATGTTTGAATCGGATAACAAAATGTCGTCCATGTAATGATATACTATCGATTTGGGAAATTTCTTGTGTATTATTGGCAATGGTTGATTCACAAAATATTGGCACAGGGAGGGGCTATTTAACATACCCTGGGGGAGGACGGTCCAGTGGTACCTCCTCGAAGGTTGAGAATTATTATAAGTAGGCACTGTGAAGGCAAATTTTTCTCTATCTTCTTTTTGTAAAGGTATAGTGAAAAAACAATCCTTTAAATCAATAACTATGAGAGGCCATCCTTTTGGCAATAAAGAGGGCAAAGGAATTCCAGATTGCAGAGGGCCCATAGGTTGAATAACCTTGTTGATAGCCCTGAGATCTGTCACCATTCTCCATTTACCTGATTTTTTCTTAACCACAAATACAGGAGAATTCCAAGGGCTGGTAGATTCTTCTATATGTCCAGCATCTAATTGCTCTTGTACCAACTGTTCTAAAGCCTGTAACTTTTCCTCAGCTAAAGGCCATTGCTTTGTCCATATTGGTTTCTCAGTCAACCATTTTAAAGGCAAGGCTGTTGGTATCTCTGAAGGGACATCAATTGCTTGTTCTTGTACAGCCCGAATGGCTGGTTTTCTCCGTTTGTAATATCTTTTAATATTATCCCCAGAAATATAGGCTCTAGAAGTAGCAGGAATGTTAATTTGGGTATTCCATTGTTGTAATAGGTCACGACCCCATAAATTCATTGCAATATTGGCTACATATGGCCTTAATTTTCCTATTTGTCCCTCTGGTCCTATACATTCAACCCATCTCGTGCTCTGCCTTACTCGAGATAGGGTTCCAATTCCCAGGAGCTGAACATTTACATTCTGAAGAGGCCAATATGGATGCCAAGATTCTGGGGTAATGATACTTACATCCGCACCTGTGTCCAGCAGGCCAGTAATAAAAATGCCATTTACACACACTCTCAGCTTTGGTCTTTGGTCATTTATAGAAGTTTGCCAAAACACACGGAACTCATCTTTCTGATCATTATTGCTTGTAACAGTAGGCATGGGGCTTTCTAATTGTCCTGATGAGTCACGTTCTCTGTAGTAACTGGAAATGACTGAACCATGTTTGCCATGGGGGCCTGTGAGGCCCCCCCCTCTCACGTTTCCCGTCTGTATCAGGTTGCCTTGTCTATCTCTTGTAGACCTGCACTCATTCGTCCAGTGTCTGCCCTTTCCACATCTTCTACATAAACCTGAAGGCTGAGTCCTCCTATTTCTGTTATTTCTAGAAGATGCATTATTATTATTTCTGAAAATCCGTTGTCTACAATTCCTTTTCATATGACCCATTTTGCCACAATTAAAACATTTGGTATTCTGATGTCTCCTTTTACCATTGGAAATTGCTTCTTCTACCCATGCTTCAGTGCCATAGTCAAATGTATCAACATCTAGTGTATGCAAGACCCATTCTTCTAATGGCGCTGATCTGAGCTTTAAAGGTCCCAAAATCCTTTTGCATTCCACATTTGCATTTTCATAAGCCAAAGTCTCGATCATTATACGTCTTGCTTCTGGGTCAGATATCCCTATTTGTACAGCTTTAGTTATTCTTTGTAAAAAGTCACTAAAGTGTTCTCTTTGACCCTGTTTAACTCTGACAAATGATTCCATCCTCTGTCCTGGGTCTTGCACCCTGTCCCAAGCCCTTAAGGCTGCTGTAGTACACACAGAGAGTATGTTTTCATCCAAATTAGCTTGTTCCTGAGGCTCAGAAAATAGCCCCTCTCCCAAAATTTGATCTATGGAAATCTCAATTCCCTTTGCTCTTTCTTGCTGTTCTAAAAGTCTAGCCTCTTGCCTGAATAAGCATTTCCATTTCAATTGCGTTCCACTCTCAAGGACAGCAGAGCTCAGTTGAAACCAGTCATTGGGCGTGACCTTATTCGTGGTAGCCCAAGATCTTAGCATCTCTTTAACAAAAGAGGCATTCATTCCAAAAGTCATTACAGCCTGTTTAATTTCTTTGAGATCATTCATACGGACAGGTTCCCATGTATCTTCCTTGATGACCCTAGGGTTTCTGGAACCAACTACTTTCTCAGTTGTTACAACTGGAAAGGCAGGTAGAACTGTAGGTAGAGCTTTGTGGGAATTGTCCCGGAGGGATTTACCCACAGATTTAGTTAAAATATGCCTTTCTACCTCTTGCTCTTCTTCCTCAGAATTTAGAAATTCCTCAATCTTTTCAATTCTATTCACCATTGCCTTCTTTAATGTCTGAATCTCCTGTCCAGAATTATGTTCTAAAGCCTTCATTGAGGATTCTAAAGTATGAAGTTTGTCCATTACAGATAATGTCTCATCTTTGGACATAATTTTTATAGCATATACCGTGCCTTCTTGTATAGATAATCTTTCTGTCAATCTGTCATAAGCTTTAGACAAAATCCGATTGTCACATTCAGCAGTTTTGATTCTCTCAGTTAATGTTTCTGTTCCTACTGAAAGGGACTGAAGCTTACGATCCAAATCAGCTGTTCCTTCTTCCACAGTAATGAATTTCTCCTTAATATCAGCCATTAATGTTTCAGAAAGGGACTGAAGCTTACAATCCAAATCAGCTGTTCTCTCTTCCATAGTAATGAATTTCTCCTTAACATCAGCCTGTACCTCTTCTAAATTTTTTTCAGTTTGTCGAGTTGTGTTAAACAAAGATCTGTTCTCTGCCTGGAGAACTTCAAACTGATTTTTGAGAAGATTGTTGTCATTCTCAATTGTTTTTAAGCGTTCAACCTCGTCTCGTAAAGACTTTATCATATTTCTATTATCAAACCATACAGTACCAAGGAAAACTACGAATGCCAGAAAGATCCATATCTGTGGGCTGACAGACACTTCTTGTAAAATCTCCCACATGGTACAACTGAAAAGGCTGTTAAAGTCTTGAATGGTAATGTTTTCAGACATTTTTCTTATTTATAAAAGAAAATTATGTACCTGTAATGAAGTTTTCCTGCCAGTGGTGGCTAAAGAAATGCACCTGAGTCCACGTGGTCTAAGCCAGAGCCGGTCTGAAACAATTAACTCAAAACAAAAATTATTGTACTGCCTGTTAAGGGAAGGGGTTGGTGGCTTTTACTTCAAAACTGCGGGTGCTTCACTTAAATCAGGCAGTGAGGGTTTGGAAGAAGCAGGGAGCTATTAACTGCTCTGTGGGGGGTTGCTGCTCTGTGACTGTAGTGGCCTGGAGTGGGGGAAGGGAAAGCGAGCAGGGAGCGCGCTGTAAATCGCCTTCCTAAGCTCAGGCAAATAGCCGGGAAAGGTGGAGCTTGCGCCCCCCCTGTGCCGGGTCGGGGGCAAAATAACCCGACGTCGGGACGCCAAATGTGGCGGCGCAAATGAATGTAGACAGATTATATAGATATATAGAGCTTTAATAAGGAAATAAACTTACAGGACCACAGGTTCCCGCGGTGTACCGGAAAAGCGGAGCAAAAGAAAAAGGGCTGCTGGGCTCACGCCCGGCAGATTTATCCGTAAACATTAGCCCGAGGCGAACACGCCCCCATGGGTGGGGCTATGTCCCTACAATTCCTGGCAATCCCATAATTGCTCTCAAAAGGTAGATTTGGTGCCCTTTACTGGCAAAAAAGAAGAGGCGTGAGAGATGGTTCAGTGCTTAAGAGCATTGCCTGCTCTTAGAACCTCCTGAAATCAATTGCAGGCAACCACATAATGATTCACAACCATCTGCCATGAGGTCTTGTGCCCTCTTTTGGCTACAGTAAGAAAAGCTGGAGAGATAGGTCAGTGGTTAAGAACATTGGCTGCCCTTCCGAAGGTCAGAAGTTCGATTCCTGGCTACCAAATAATTGCTCTCAAAAGGAGGTTTGGCACCCTCTACTGGCACCACGAGGAAGAGGCAAGAGAGATGGCTCTGTGGTAAAGAGCATTGCCTGCTGAGTTTGATGAGACCACATACAGACATAGAGTCAGGGCCAAGGGCCAGGGTCCGCGTTGTTGTGACTGAATGAGGCAAAAGCTTTTGTTAGGATGTTAAAGGCTCACAGCTCTATCACCACGAGCCAGCGTGCTTCAGAGACAACACCAAGGAGAGTAAGGCAAGATGACTAGAAGAAGAAAATACAGGCATGTTCATGTTCCTGAAGAAGAACTCACATCCAAGACATCCAAAGGATGACAAACACCAGCAAAAGGTGTACCAATTTTAAGCCAGAGAAACAATTTATCTAGACCTCCTCTATGAGGTACACGAACGGCCAATAGGTCCACGGAGACCCCTGTACTCCACGTGTTAGGGAAATGGAGATGTGATCCACACACCACATTGAGTAAACCTGGTTTAGTAAAAGAAGTTGAAAAACGGGTTGGAGAGATGGCTCAGTGGTTAAGAGCATTGCCTGCTCTTCCAAAGGTCAGAAGTTCGATTCCTGGGAATCACATAGTTGCTCTCAAAATGAGGTTTGGTGCCGTCTACTGGCAACAGAGGGGAGATGCAGGAGAGATGGCTCAGTGGTTAAGAGCATTACCTGCTCTTCCAAAGTTCAGAAGTTCGATTCCTGGAAATCACATAATTGCTCTCAAAATGAGGTTTGGTGCCCTCTACTGGCAACAGAAGGAAGAGGCAGGAGAGATGGCTCAGTGGTTAAGAGCATTGCCTGCTGAGGTTGATGAGGCCAAGTGGACACATACAGCCAGGGCCCCCGTTGTTGTCTCAGAATCAGGCAAAACATTTTGTTAGGATAATAAAGACTCACAGCTCTATCAGCATGAGCCTGCATGCTTCAGGGACACCACCAAGCAGAATGAGGAAAGATGGTTAGAAGAAGAAAATACAGGCATGTTCATGTTCCTTAAGAAGAACTCACATCCAAGACATCCAAAGGACGACAAACACCAGCAAAAGGTTTACCAATTTAAAGCCAGACAAACAATTTATCTAGACTTCATCTATGAGGTACGCGAACGGCCAATATGTCCATGGAGACCCCTGTACTCCACATGTTAGTGGAATGCAGATATGATCCACACGCCACATTGAGTAAACCTGGTTTAGTTCAAGAAGTTGAAAAACGGGTTGGAGAGATGGCTCAGTGGTTAAGAACATTGCCTGCTCTTCCAACCTCCTGAACTGAATTCCAGGCAACCACATAATGGCTCACAACCATCTGCAATGAGGTCTTGTGCCCTCTTTTGGATACAGAAAGAAGAGCTGGGGAGATAGCTCAGTGGTTAAGAGCTTTGCCTGCCCTTCCAAAGGTCAGAAGTTCGATTCCTGGCAACCAAATAATTGCTCTCAAAAGGAGGTTTGGTGCCCTCTACTGGCAACAGAAGGAAGATGCAAGAGAGATGGCTCAATGGTTAAGAGAATTGCCTGCTCTTCCAACCTCCTGAATTCAATTCCAGGCGACCACAAAATGGGTCACAACCATCTGCCATGAGGTCTTGTGCCCTCTTTTGGCTACAGTAAGAAGAGCTGGAGAGATAGCTCAGTGGTTAAGAGCATTGGTTGCCCTTCCAAAGGTCAGAAGTTCGATTCCTGGGAACCACGTAATTGCTCTCAAAAGGAGGTTTGGCGCCCTCTATTGGCAACAGAAGGAAGAGGCAGGAAAGATGGCTCTGTGGTACAGAGCTCTGCCTACTGAGTTTGATGAGGCCAAGAACAGACATAGAGTCGGGGCACAGGGCCAGGGCCCACGTTGTTGTGACTGAATGAGGCAAAAGCTCTTGTTAGGATGTTAAAGACTCACAGCTCTATCACCATGAGCCAGCGTGCTTCAGAGACAACACCAAGGAGAGTAAGGCAAGATGGCTAGAAGAAGAAAATATTGGCATGTTCATGTGCCTGAAGAAGAACTCATATCCAAGACAATCAAAGGACTACAAACACCAGCAAAATGTTAACCTATTTAAAGCCAGAGAAACAATTTATCTAGACCTCCTCTATGAGGTACATGAATGGCCAATAGGTCCATGCAGTCCCCTGTACTCCACATGTCAGGGAAATGGAGATGTGATCCACACACCACATTGACTAAAGCTGGTTTAGTAAAAGAAGTTGAAAAACGGGTTGGAGAGATGGCTCAGTGGTTAAGAGCATTGCCTGCTCTTCCAAAGGTCAGAAGTTCGATTCCTGGAAATCACATAATTGCTCTCAAAAGGAGGTTTGGTGCCCTCTACTGGCAACATAAGGAAGAGGCATGAGAGATGGCTCCGTGGTTAAGATCATTGCCTCCTCTTCCAACCTCCTGAATTCAATTCCAGGCAACCACATAATGGCTCACAACCATCTGCATTGAGGTCTTGTGCCCTCTTTGGGATACAGAAAGAAGAGCTGGGGAGATAGCTCAGTGGTTAAGAGCTTTGCCTGCCCTTCCAAAGGTCAGAAGTTCGATTCCTGGCAACCACATAATTGCTCTCAAAAGGAGGTTTGGTGCCCTCTACTGGCAACAGAAGGAAGATGCAAGAGAGATGGCTCAATGGTTAAGAGAATTGCCTGCTCTTCCAACCTCCTGAATTCAATTCCAGGCAACCACATAATGGGTCACAACCATCTGCCATGAGGTCTTGTGCCCTCTTTTGGCTACCGTAAGAAGAGCTGGAGAGATAGCTCAGTGGTTAAGAGCATTGGTTGCCCTTCCATATGTCAGAAGTTCGATTCCTGGCAACCACATAATTGCTCTCAAAAGGTGGTTTGGTGCCCTCTACTGGCACCACAAGGAAGAGGCAGGAAAGATGGCTCTGTGGTAAAGAGCTCTGCCTGCTGAGTTTGATGAGGCCAAGAACAGACATAGAGTCGGGGCACAGGGCCAGGGCCCGCGTTGCTGTGACTGAATGAGGCAAAAGCTCTTGTTAGGATGTTAAAGACTCACAGCTCTATCACCATGAGCCAGCGTGCTTCAGAGACAACACCAAGGAGAGTAAGGCAAGATGGCTAGAAGAAGAAAATTTTGGCATGTTCATGTGCCTTAAGAAGAACTCATATCCAAGACAATCAAAGGACTACAAACACCAGCAAAATGTTAACCTATTTAAAGCCAGAGAAACAATTTATCTAGACCTCCTCTATGAGGTACATGAATGGCCAATAGGTCCATGCAGACCCCTGTACTCCACACGTCATGGAAATGGAGATGTGATCCACACACCACATTGACTAAAGCTGGTTTAGTAAAAGAAGTTGAAAAACGGGTTGGAGAGATGGCTCAGTGGTTAAGAGCATTGCCTGCTCTTCCAAAGGTCAGAAGTTCGATTCCTGGAAATCACATAATTGCTCTCAAAAGGAGGTTTGGTTCCCTCTACTGGCAACATAAGGAAGAGGCATGAGAGATGGCTCCGTGGTTAAGATCATTGCCTCCTCTTCCAACCTCCTGAATTCAATTCCAGGCAACCACATAATGGCTCACAACCATCTGCAATGAGGTCTTGTGCCCTCTTTTGGATACAAAAATAAGAGCTGTGGTGTTAGCTCAGTGGATAAGAGCTTTGGCTGCCCTTCCAAAGGTCAGAAGTTCCATTCCTTGTGGCGGCGCAAATGAATGTAGACAGATTATATAGATATATACAGCTTTAATAAGGAAATAAACTTACAGGACCACAGGTTCCCGCGATGTACCGGAAAAGCGGAGCAAAAGAAAAAGGCCTGCTGGGCTCACGCCCGGCAGATTTATCCGTAAACATTAGCCCGAGCCGAACACGCCCCCAATGGGTGGGGCTATGTCCCTACTTCTCCCCCTTTTGTCTAAATAAGATAGAACCAAACCAAATACAACTATATACAATAATAACAAATAATAAATATAACAAACAATATTGAGGACAAAACTTTTGCTAAACATTCTATCTCAAGGAGTCTAAATAACATAGAGAGTAACTACAATTATATAATCTTCAACTCCGTCAAAGATCTGAGAAGGGAATAAATTTCACTTAACAATCGAGAGATATCCAAAATGTGCAACAATTGACAGAGACAACTGACTACCTGGGCAATCACCCAAAGTCTCGTTTGCAATGTTGAGTCAACCAACTTTGGCTAAGGCCTAACATAACTGGCATACCATTATTAAAGGCAAGGAACTTTCTTAGGACTATCCTACCCTGTCTTGGCAAGATAAGACAATCCTGTTTCATCCACTTAGGGATATTCTGTATCTTTGTCAGAAGTTGAGGTATGGGCTTTTCTTAACCCAAAGGCCAGTTCTGCCAAGAAGACAAGCTCCCAGTGGAGTGTCTTTGGTGCTCAACGTTCTCTCGGGAGTAGAGTGGTGTTGCCAGGAGTAATTGTGTCTCTTTGGCATAGAAATTTTAGGTTAGATTAAAGGCCATTTTCTACAGCTCTTCGAAGAGGCTGAAGATCATACTATCTATACTAAATATAATCTCTATGTAACTAAAAGACCTGATAAACTTAAAAATAAATATGACAAACATATAATTCTCAATACCTATCTAACTTTGAAGACTAAAAGAATAAACAACTGTGAAATATATGAAGACAATGATCTTCAACTGTAAACAATGTCATAGTATCAGAGGTAGAAATGTACAATGTAATATGGTAGATGTATCAATACAATATGGACAAAGTTATAAGCATACTCATACAAAAATAGAGGTAGGAACACTCATATTCAATATTTAACATATCAATATACAAGAAACAGTACCAGTACAATTTTCTATAGACAGTAATTCACAAATACCAATCATCCCAAAAAACCAGTTACCCCCTTCTTCTTCCTCTTCTTCTTCTTCTTATTTTTTTTTCCAAAAAAAATATCACCCCATCCCCTCAACCCTAAACCAACCATTAAAAGATGTCCCCAACCCTGAGGGCAAACTCTGTTGGGAGAGGGGATGCCGTCCTCTAAGATTGCTTCTAGCTGACATGGGGGCGACGTTCTTCTTAGGGGGTCCTGTGAAAGCAAATGATGGTAAAATTTCCAAATTAACCTTTGACCTAAGAAAATTGTAACTAGTCTCAGAGCGTTTTGAGAAGGTCCGACCAGAGTGTTGTCAAAAATGTGCACCATTCGAAAATGTCTCTTGTAGTTGGTACCAAAAAACAGGTCTAATATTAGCGCTTTAAAAAAAAATCATGACGTCATAAAAACCAGATGGAGTTGATGTTGTGGGGCCCCATCTTCATCCTGGAAACTTCAAAGATTACTGTAGGAAAATTTGTTGCTTGTTATGGGAAATTTAAACATTAACAACAAGGACATATACTGACATATAAAGAAAGACACAGATATGAGGAAAAGCAAAGAAAGTTTAAGACATATATATATATATATATATATATATATATATATATTAATACTTACAGAACAAGTCCCTCCATCAGTAATTAAATATTAGGGGTACCTTAAATTCTTTGAAGATGGGTATTTTCCTGTGGAGATAAGAAGAGAACCCTGCCCCCAACCTATTTGTATTACTTACCATCAGTATGATTGCCATCCATGTGATTGAATTGTTCTTTATCTTTCCCAACTGGCTTCTCTTCATCAAAACGAACCTTTATCAATTTTGATGGAATCCACAATTTTTCCTCACCTGTGGAGACAAGAGCAAATCCCCTTCCCCAACGCAGCACATCTCCTGGCTTCCATTGTGAGGTCAGCACATCCTTGAAATAAACTGGTTGATTTAGTTCAGTAGACTTTTCCATTATCCAATGTCTTTCTGCAGCCGATGTTCCCTTCTCATTAGCGTTGAGGAAATTCAAGGTTAACAAAGCATTATGTAACCTATTTCTGGGGGTGTTTTCCACCCCTTTCTGTTTGTTCAACATATCCTTTATAGTTCGATTTGATCTTTCTATGACTGCTTGACCTGTAGGATTGTATGGTATACCTGTAACATGCTTGATATTGTAATAATCAAAAAACCGTTTCATTTTCCTAGAGACATAAGCAGGACCATTATCTGTCTTTATTTGTGTAGGTATACCCATGATAGCCATGACTTCTAATAAATGAGTGATAACTGAATCAGCTTTTTCTGAACTTAAAGCCGTTGCCCACTGAAAGCCTGAATACGTGTCAATGGTGTGATGAACATATTTTAATTTGCCAAATTCTGCAAAGTGGAACACATCCATCTGCCAGATTTCATTCCTTTGGGTGCCCTTTGGATTAGCCCCTGCAGGCAGTGGCGTTTGGTTATAGAAAGAGCAAGTAGGGCATTTCTTTACAATCTCCCTAGCTTGTTGCCATGTAATAGAAAACTCTTTCTTCAAACCTTTGCTATTAACATGATGTTTTTTATGAAATTCAGAGGCTTGTAGCACACTACCAATCAATAATTGATCAATTTCTGCATTACCTTGTGCTAGAGGACCTGGCAGACCCGTATGGGATCGGATGTGTGTTATGTACATAGGGCAAAGCCTGTTCCTAATCAAATCTTGCACCTGGATAAACAAAGAGGTTAGTTCTGTATCATCAGGTATAAATTCAGCAGTTTCAATATATAAAATAACTCTTTCTGCATATTGTGAATCAGTAACTATATTAATAGGTTCTTTAAAATCCCTTAGCACCATAAGAATGGCATATAATTCTGCCTTCTGGACAGAATCATAAGGACTTTGTTCCACCTTACCCAAGTCTTCTGATTTGTAACCTGCCTTCCCTGATTTATTGGCATCAGTATAGAACGTACGGGCTCCAGTTATTGGAGTATCACGGACGATTCGAGGAAGGATCCAAGAAGTTCTCTTTATGAAGTTAAGCCTCTTGCTTTTTGGATAGTTGTTATTAATGTCTCCCAAGAAATTAGCACAAGCTCTTTGCCATGGTTCATTATCTTCCCATAATTTCTTTAGTTCATCAGCAGTGAAAGGCACTATAATTTCTGCTGGGTCTATGCCTGCTAGTTGACGAAGTCTCAACTTGCCTTTTATAATTAACTCAGAGACTTTTTCTACATAAGTTTTCAGTTTCTTACTTGGTTTATGTGGTACAAAGATCCATTCCAAGATAATATCATCTCTCTGCATTAAAATTCCTGTAGGGGAAATTTTTGATGGTAGTATGACGAGAATACAGTCGAGCTCTGGATTTACCCTATCCACATGTGCCTGTTGTAATTTTTCCTCAATCATCGTCAGTTCCTTTTCTGCTTCAGCTGTTAATTCTCTGGGACTGTTTAAATCTTTGTCACCATCCAAGGTTTTGTTCAAATGAATTATTAGATCAGGTGTTATCCCAATAGCTGGCCGTAGACTGGAAATGTCCCCTAATAGTCTTTGAAAGTCATTAAGAGTCCGTAGGCGATCTCTCCGAATTTGTGCCTTTTGTGTCTTAATTTTTTGTAAACCTATTTTATAACCTAAATAATTAACAGAATCTCCCTTCTGAATCTTTTCAGGAGCAATTTGCAATCCCCATTTTGGTAAAAGTATTTTTATTTCTTCAAACAATCTGTTCAAGGTATCCATGTTTGAATCGGATAACAAAATGTCGTCCATGTAATGATATACTATCGATTTGGGAAATTTCTTGCGTATTATTGGCAATGGTTGATTCACAAAATATTGGCACAGGGAGGGGCTATTTAACATACCCTGGGGGAGGACGGTCCAGTGGTACCTCCTCGAAGGTTGAGAATTATTATAAGTAGGCACTGTGAAGGCAAATTTTTCTCTATCTTCTTTTTGTAAAGGTATAGTGAAAAAACAATCCTTTAAATCAATAACTATGAGAGGCCATCCTTTTGGCAATAAAGAGGGCAAAGGAATTCCAGATTGCAGAGGGCCCATAGGTTGAATAACCTTGTTGATAGCCCTGAGATCTGTCACCATTCTCCATTTACCTGATTTTTTCTTAACCACAAATACAGGAGAATTCCAAGGGCTGGTAGATTCTTCTATATGTCCAGCATCTAATTGCTCTTGTACCAACTGTTCTAAAGCCTGTAACTTTTCCTCAGCTAAAGGCCATTGCTTTGTCCATATTGGTTTCTCAGTCAACCATTTTAAAGGCAAGGCTGTTGGTATCTCTGAAGGGACATCAATTGCTTGTTCTTGTACAGCCCGAATGGCCGGTTTTCTCCGTTTGTAATATCTTTTAATATTATCCCCAGAAATATAGGCTCTAGAAGTAGCAGGAATGTTAATTTGGGTATTCCATTGTTGTAATAGGTCACGACCCCATAAATTCATTGCAATATTGGCTACATATGGCCTTAATTTTCCTATTTGTCCCTCTGGTCCTATACATTCAACCCATCTCGTGCTCTGCCTTACTCGAGATAGGGTTCCAATTCCCAGGAGCTGAACATTTACATTCTGAAGAGGCCAATATGGATGCCAAGATTCTGGGGTAATGATACTTACATCCGCACCTGTGTCCAGCAGGCCAGTAATAAAAATGCCATTTACACACACTCTCAGCTTTGGTCTTTGGTCATTTATAGAAGTTTGCCAAAACACACGGAACTCATCTTTCTGATCATTATTGCTTGTAACAGTAGGCATGGGGCTTTCTAATTGTCCTGACGAGTCACGTTCTCTGTAGTAACTGGAAATGACTGAACCATGTTTGCCATGGGGGCCTGTGAGGCCCCCCCCCTCTCACGTTTCCCGTCTGTATCAGGTTGCCTTGTCTATCTCTTGTAGACCTGCACTCATTCGTCCAGTGTCTGCCCTTTCCACATCTTCTACATAAACCTGAAGGCTGAGTCCTCCTATTTCTGTTATTTCTAGAAGATGCATTATTATTATTTCTGAAAATCCGTTGTCTACAATTCCTTTTCATATGACCCATTTTGCCACAATTAAAACATTTGGTATTCTGATGTCTCCTTTTACCATTGGAAATTGCTTCTTCTACCCATGCTTCAGTGCCATAGTCAAATGTATCAACATCTAGTGTATGCAAGACCCATTCTTCTAATGGCGCTGATCTGAGCTTTAAAGGTCCCAAAATCCTTTTGCATTCCACATTTGCATTTTCATAAGCCAAAGTCTCGATCATTATACGTCTTGCTTCTGGGTCAGATATCCCTATTTGTACAGCTTTAGTTATTCTTTGTAAAAAGTCACTAAAGTGTTCTCTTTGACCCTGTTTAACTCTGACAAATGATTCCATCCTCTGTCCTGGGTCTTGCACCCTGTCCCAAGCCCTTAAGGCTGCTGTAGTACACACAGAGAGTATGTTTTCATCCAAATTAGCTTGTTCCTGAGGCTCAGAAAATAGCCCCTCTCCCAAAATTTGATCTATGGAAATCTCAATTCCCTTTGCTCTTTCTTGCTGTTCTAAAAGTCTAGCCTCTTGCCTGAATAAGCATTTCCATTTCAATTGCGTTCCACTCTCAAGGACAGCAGAGCTCAGTTGAAACCAGTCATTGGGCGTGACCTTATTCGTGGTAGCCCAAGATCTTAGCATCTCTTTAACAAAAGAGGCATTCATTCCAAAAGTCATTACAGCCTGTTTAATTTCTTTGAGATCATTCATACGGACAGGTTCCCATGTATCTTCCTTGATGACCCTAGGGTTTCTGGAACCAACTACTTTCTCAGTTGTTACAACTGGAAAGGCAGGTAGAACTGTAGGTAGAGCTTTGTGGGAATTGTCCCGGAGGGATTTACCCACAGATTTAGTTAAAATATGCCTTTCTACCTCTTGCTCTTCTTCCTCAGAATTTAGAAATTCCTCAATCTTTTCAATTCTATTCACCATTGCCTTCTTTAATGTCTGAATCTCCTGTCCAGAATTATGTTCTAAAGCCTTCATTGAGGATTCTAAAGTATGAAGTTTGTCCATTACAGATAATGTCTCATCTTTGGACATAATTTTTATAGCATATACCGTGCCTTCTTGTATAGATAATCTTTCTGTCAATCTGTCATAAGCTTTAGACAAAATCCGATTGTCACATTCAGCAGTTTTGATTCTCTCAGTTAATGTTTCTGTTCCTACTGAAAGGGACTGAAGCTTACGATCCAAATCAGCTGTTCCTTCTTCCACAGTAATGAATTTCTCCTTAATATCAGCCATTAATGTTTCAGAAAGGGACTGAAGCTTACGATCCAAATCAGCTGTTCTCTCTTCCATAGTAATGAATTTCTCCTTAACATCAGCCTGTACCTCTTCTAAATTTTTTTCAGTTTGTCGAGTTGTGTTAAACAAAGATCTGTTCTCTGCCTGGAGAACTTCAAACTGATTTTTGAGAAGATTGTTGTCATTCTCAATTGTTTTTAAGCGTTCAACCTCGTCTCGTAAAGACTTTATCATATTTCTATTATCAAACCATACAGTACCAAGGAAAACTACGAATCCCAGAAAGATCCATATCTGTGGGCTGACAGACACTTCTTGTAAAATCTCCCACATGGTACAACTGAAAAGGCTGTTAAAGTCTTGAATGGTAATGTTTTCAGACATTTTTCTTATTTATAAAAGAAAATTATGTACCTGTAATGAAGTTTTCCTGCCAGTGGTGGCTAAAGAAATGCACCTGAGTCCACGTGGTCTAAGCCAGAGCCGGTCTGAAACAATTAACTCAAAACAAAAATTATTGTACTGCCTGTTAAGGGAAGGGGTTGGTGGCTTTTACTTCAAAACTGCGGGTGCTTCACTTAAATCAGGCAGTGAGGGTTTGGAAGAAGCAGGGAGCTATTAACTGCTCTGTGGGGGGTCGCTGCTCTGTGACTGTAGTGGCCTGGAGTGGGGGAAGGGAAAGCGAGCAGGGAGCGCGCTGTAAATCGCCTTCCTGAGCTCAGGCAACTAGCCGGGAAAGGTGGAGCTTGCGCCCCCCCTGTGCCGGGTCGGGGGCAAAATAGCCCGACGTCGGGACGCCA
This sequence comes from Chionomys nivalis, assembly GCF_950005125.1. Taxonomy (NCBI): domain Eukaryota; kingdom Metazoa; phylum Chordata; class Mammalia; order Rodentia; family Cricetidae; genus Chionomys; species Chionomys nivalis. The sequence goes on along the minus strand of NW_026646975.1, from coordinate 51,466 downwards.
AATGTGGCGGCGCAAATGAATGTAGACAGATTATATAGATATATAGAGCTTTAATAAGGAAATAAACTTACAGGACCACAGGTTCCCGCGGTGTACCGGAAAAGCGGAGCAAAAGAAAAAGGGCTGCTGGGCTCACGCCCGGCAGATTTATCCGTAAACATTAGCCCGAGGCGAACACGCCCCCATGGGTGGGGCTATGTCCCTACAATTCCTGGCAATCCCATAATTGCTCTCAAAAGGTAGATTTGGTGCCCTTTACTGGCAAAAAAGAAGAGGCGTGAGAGATGGTTCAGTGCTTAAGAGCATTGCCTGCTCTTAGAACCTCCTGAAATCAATTGCAGGCAACCACATAATGATTCACAACCATCTGCCATGAGGTCTTGTGCCCTCTTTTGGCTACAGTAAGAAAAGCTGGAGAGATAGGTCAGTGGTTAAGAACATTGGCTGCCCTTCCGAAGGTCAGAAGTTCGATTCCTGGCTACCAAATAATTGCTCTCAAAAGGAGGTTTGGCGCCCTCTACTGGCACCACGAGGAAGAGGCAAGAGAGATGGCTCTGTGGTAAAGAGCATTGCCTGCTGAGTTTGATGAGACCACATACAGACATAGAGTCAGGGCCAAGGGCCAGGGTCCGCGTTGTTGTGACTGAATGAGGCAAAAGCTTTTGTTAGGATGTTAAAGGCTCACAGCTCTATCACCACGAGCCAGCGTGCTTCAGAGACAACACCAAGGAGAGTAAGGCAAGATGACTAGAAGAAGAAAATACAGGCATGTTCATGTTCCTGAAGAAGAACTCACATCCAAGACATCCAAAGGACGACAAACACCAGCAAAAGGTGTACCAATTTTAAGCCAGAGAAACAATTTATCTAGACCTCCTCTATGAGGTACACGAACGGCCAATAGGTCCACGGAGACCCCTGTACTCCACGTGTTAGGGAAATGGAGATGTGATCCACACACCACATTGAGTAAACCTGGTTTAGTAAAAGAAGCTGAGAAACGGGTTGGAGAGATGGCTCAGTGGTTAAGAGCATTGCCTGCTCTTCCAAAGGTCAGAAGTTCGATTCCTGGGAATCACATAGTTGCTCTCAAAATGAGGTTTGGTGCCGTCTACTGGCAACAGAGGGGAGATGCAGGAGAGATGGCTCAGTGGTTAAGAGCATTACCTGCTCTTCCAAAGTTCAGAAGTTCGATTCCTGGAAATCACATAATTGCTCTCAAAATGAGGTTTGGTGCCCTCTACTGGCAACAGAAGGAAGAGGCAGGAGAGATGGCTCAGTGGTTAAGAGCATTGCCTGCTGAGGTTGATGAGGCCAAGTGGACACATACAGCCAGGGCCCACGTTGTTGTCTCAGAATCAGGCAAAACATTTTGTTAGGATAATAAAGACTCACAGCTCTATCAGCATGAGCCTGCATGCTTCAGGGACACCACCAAGCAGAATGAGGAAAGATGGTTAGAAGAAGAAAATACAGGCATGTTCATGTTCCTTAAGAAGAACTCACATCCAAGACATCCAAAGGACGACAAACACCAGCAAAAGGTTTACCAATTTAAAGCCAGACAAACAATTTATCTAGACTTCATCTATGAGGTACGCGAACGGCCAATATGTCCATGGAGACCCCTGTACTCCACATGTTAGTGGAATGCAGATATGATCCACACACCACATTGAGTAAACCTGGTTTAGTTCAAGAAGTTGAAAAACGGGTTGGAGAGATGGCTCAGTGGTTAAGAACATTGCCTGCTCTTCCAACCTCCTGAACTGAATTCCAGGCAACCACATAATGGCTCACAACCATCTGCAATGAGGTCTTGTGCCCTCTTTTGGATACAGAAAGAAGAGCTGGGGAGATAGCTCAGTGGTTAAGAGCTTTGCCTGCCCTTCCAAAGGTCAGAAGTTCGATTCCTGGCAACCAAATAATTGCTCTCAAAAGGAGGTTTGGTGCCCTCTACTGGCAACAGAAGGAAGATGCAAGAGAGATGGCTCAATGGTTAAGAGAATTGCCTGCTCTTCCAACCTCCTGAATTCAATTCCAGGCGACCACATAATGGGTCACAACCATCTGCCATGAGGTCTTGTGCCCTCTTTTGGCTACAGTAAGAAGAGCTGGAGAGATAGCTCAGTGGTTAAGAGCATTGGTTGCCCTTCCAAAGGTCAGAAGTTCGATTCCTGGGAACCACGTAATTGCTCTCAAAAGGAGGTTTGGCGCCCTCTATTGGCAACAGAAGGAAGAGGCAGGAAAGATGGCTCTGTGGTAAAGAGCTCTGCCTACTGAGTTTGATGAGGCCAAGAACAGACATAGAGTCGGGGCACAGGGCCAGGGCCCACGTTGTTGTGACTGAATGAGGCAAAAGCTCTTGTTAGGATGTTAAAGACTCACAGCTCTATCACCATGAGCCAGCGTGCTTCAGAGACAACACCAAGGAGAGTAAGGCAAGATGGCTAGAAGAAGAAAATATTGGCATGTTCATGTGCCTGAAGAAGAACTCATATCCAAGACAATCAAAGGACTACAAACACCAGCAAAATGTTAACCTATTTAAAGCCAGAGAAACAATTTATCTAGACCTCCTCTATGAGGTACATGAATGGCCAATAGGTCCATGCAGTCCCCTGTACTCCACACGTCAGGGAAATGGAGATGTGATCCACACACCACATTGACTAAAGCTGGTTTAGTAAAAGAAGTTGAAAAACGGGTTGGAGAGATGGCTCAGTGGTTAAGAGCATTGCCTGCTCTTCCAAAGGTCAGAAGTTCGATTCCTGGAAATCACATAATTGCTCTCAAAAGGAGGTTTGGTGCCCCCTACTGGCAACATAAGGAAGAGGCATGAGAGATGGCTCCGTGGTTAAGATCATTGCCTCCTCTTCCAACCTCCTGAATTCAATTCCAGGCAACCACATAATGGCTCACAACCATCTGCAATGAGGTCTTGTGCCCTCTTTTGGATACAAAAATAAGAGCTGGGGTGTTAGCTCAGTGGATAAGAGCTTTGGCTGCCCTTCCAAAGGTCAGAAGTTCCATTCCTTGTGGCCGCGCAAATGAATGTAGACAGATTATATAGATATATACAGCTTAAATAAGGAAATAAACTTACAGGACCACAGGTTCCCGCGGTGTACCGGAAAAGCGGAGCAAAAGAAAAAGGCCTGCTGGGCTCACGCCTTTCAGATTTATCCGTAAACATTAGCGCAAGGCGAACACGCCCCCAATGGGTGGGGCTATGTCCCTACTTCTCCCCCTTTTGTCTAAATAAGATAGAACCAAACCAAATACAACTATATACAATAATAACAAATAATAAATATAACAAACAATATTGAGGACAAAACTTTTGCTAAACATTCTATCTCAAGGAGTCTAAATAACATAGAGAGTAACTACAATTATATAATCTTCAACTCCGTCAAAGATCTGAGAAGGGAATAAATTTCACTTAACAATCGAGAGATATCCAAAATGTGCAACAATTGACAGAGACAACTGACTACCTGGGCAATCACCCAAAGTCTCGTTTGCAATGTTGAGTCAACCAACTTTGGCTAAGGCCTAACATAACTGGCATACCATTATTAAAGGCAAGGAACTTTCTTAGGACTATCCTACCCTGTCTTGGCAAGATAAGACAATCCTGTTTCATCCACTTAGGGATATTCTGTATCTTTGTCAGAAGTTGAGGTATGGGCTTTTCTTAACCCAAAGGCCAGTTCTGCCAAGAAGACAAGCTCCCAGTGGAGTGTCTTTGGTGCTCAACGTTCTCTCGGGAGTAGAGTGGTGTTGCCAGGAGTAATTGTGTCTCTTTGGCATAGAAATTTTAGGTTAGATTAAAGGCCATTTTCTACAGCTCTTCGAAGAGGCTGAAGATCATACTATCTATACTAAATATAATCTCTATGTAACTAAAAGACCTGATAAACTTAAAAATAAATATGACAAACATATAATTCTCAATACCTATCTAACTTTGAAGACTAAAAGAATAAACAACTGTGCAATATATGAAGACAATGATCTTCAACTGTAAACAATGTCATAGTATCAGAGGTAGAAATGTACAATGTAATATGGTAGATGTATCAATACAATATGGACAAAGTTATAAGCATACTCATACAAAAATAGAGGTAGGAACACTCATATTCAATATTTAACATATCAATATACAAGAAACAGTACCAGTACAATTTTCTATAGACAGTAATTCACAAATACCAATCATCCCAAAAAACCAGTTACCCCCTTCTTCTTCCTCTTCTTCTTCTTCTTATTTTTTTTTCCAAAAAAAAATATCACCCCATCCCCTCAACCCTAAACCAACCATTAAAAGATGTCCCCAACCCTGAGGGCAAACTCTGTTGGGAGAGGGGATGCCGTCCTCTAAGATTGCTTCTAGCTGACATGGGGGCGACGTTCTTCTTAGGGGGTCCTGTGAAAGCAAATGATGGTAAAATTTCCAAATTAACCTTTGACCTAAGAAAATTGTAACTAGTCTCAGAGCGTTTTGAGAAGGTCCGACCAGAGTGTTGTCAAAAATGTGCACCATTCGAAATTGTCTCTTGTAGTTGGTACCAAAAAACAGGTCTAATATTAGCGCTTTAAAAAAAAATCATGACGTCATAAAAACCAGATGGAGTTGATGTTGTGGGGCCCCATCTTCATCCTGGAAACTTCAAAGATTACTGTAGGAAAATTTGTTGCTTGTTATGGGAAATTTAAACATTAACAACAAGGACATATACTGACATATAAAGAAAGACACAGATATGAGGAAAAGCAAAGAAAGTTTAAGACATATATATATATATATATATATATATATATATATATATATATTAATACTTACAGAACAAGTCCCTCCATCAGTAATTAAATATTAGGGGTACCTTAAATTCTTTGAAGATGGGTATTTTCCTGTGGAGATAAGAAGAGAACCCTGCCCCCAACCTATTTGTATTACTTACCATCAGTATGATTGCCATCCATGTGATTGAATTGTTCTTTATCTTTCCCAACTGGCTTCTCTTCATCAAAACGAACCTTTATCAATTTTGATGGAATCCACAATTTTTCCTCACCTGTGGAGACAAGAGCAAATCCCCTTCCCCAACGCAGCACATCTCCTGGCTTCCATTGTGAGGTCAGCACATCCTTGAAATAAACTGGTTGATTTAGTTCAGTAGACTTTTCCATTATCCAATGTCTTTCTGCAGCCGATGTTCCCTTCTCATTAGCGTTGAGGAAATTCAAGGTTAACAAAGCATTATGTAACCTATTTCTGGGGGTGTTTTCCACCCCTTTCTGTTTGTTCAACATATCCTTTATAGTTCGATTTGATCTTTCTATGACTGCTTGACCTGTAGGATTGTATGGTATACCTGTAACATGCTTGATATTGTAATAATCAAAAAACCGTTTCATTTTCCTAGAGACATAAGCAGGACCATTATCTGTCTTTATTTGTGTAGGTATACCCATGATAGCCATGACTTCTAATAAATGAGTGATAACTGAATCAGCTTTTTCTGAACTTAAAGCCGTTGCCCACTGAAAGCCTGAATACGTGTCAATGGTGTGATGAACATATTTTAATTTGCCAAATTCTGCAAAGTGGAACACATCCATCTGCCAGATTTCATTCCTTTGGGTGCCCTTTGGATTAGCCCCTGCAGGCAGTGGCGTTTGGTTATAGAAAGAGCAAGTAGGGCATTTCTTTACAATCTCCCTAGCTTGTTGCCATGTAATAGAAAACTCTTTCTTCAAACCTTTGCTATTAACATGATGTTTTTTATGAAATTCAGAGGCTTGTAGCACACTACCAATCAATAATTGATCAATTTCTGCATTACCTTGTGCTAGAGGACCTGGCAGACCCGTATGGGATCGGATGTGTGTTATGTACATAGGGCAAAGCCTGTTCCTAATCAAATCTTGCACCTGGATAAACAAAGAGGTTAGTTCTGTATCATCAGGTATAAATTCAGCAGTTTCAATATGTAAAATAACTCTTTCTGCATATTGTGAATCAGTAACTATATTAATAGGTTCTTTAAAATCCCTTAGCACCATAAGAATGGCATATAATTCTGCCTTCTGGACAGAATCATAAGGACTTTGTTCCACCTTACCCAAGTCTTCTGATTTGTAACCTGCCTTCCCTGATTTATTGGCATCAGTATAGAACGTACGGGCTCCAGTTATTGGAGTATCACGGACGATTCGAGGAAGGATCCAAGAAGTTCTCTTTATGAAGTTAAGCCTCTTGCTTTTTGGATAGTTGTTATTAATGTCTCCCAAGAAATTAGCACAAGCTCTTTGCCATGGTTCATTATCTTCCCATAATTTCTTTAGTTCATCAGCAGTGAAAGGCACTATAATTTCTGCTGGGTCTATGCCTGCTAGTTGACGAAGTCTCAACTTGCCTTTTATAATTAACTCAGAGACTTTTTCTACATAAGTTTTCAGTTTCTTACTTGGTTTATGTGGTACAAAGATCCATTCCAAGATAATATCATCTCTCTGCATTAAAATTCCTGTAGGGGAAATTTTTGATGGTAGTATGACGAGAATACAGTCGAGCTCTGGATTTACCCTATCCACATGTGCCTGTTGTAATTTTTCCTCAATCATCGTCAGTTCCTTTTCTGCTTCAGCTGTTAATTCTCTGGGACTGTTTAAATCTTTGTCACCATCCAAGGTTTTGTTCAAATGAATTATTAGATCAGGTGTTATCCCAATAGCTGGCCGTAGACTGGAAATGTCCCCTAATAGTCTTTGAAAGTCATTAAGAGTCCGTAGGCGATCTCTCCGAATTTGTGCCTTTTGTGTCTTAATTTTTTGTAAACCTATTTTATAACCTAAATAATTAACAGAATCTCCCTTCTGAATCTTTTCAGGAGCAATTTGCAATCCCCATTTTGGTAAAAGTATTTTTATTTCTTCAAACAATCTGTTCAAGGTATCCATGTTTGAATCGGATAACAAAATGTCGTCCATGTAATGATATACTATCGATTTGGGAAATTTCTTGTGTATTATTGGCAATGGTTGATTCACAAAATATTGGCACAGGGAGGGGCTATTTAACATACCCTGGGGGAGGACGGTCCAGTGGTACCTCCTCGAAGGTTGAGAATTATTATAAGTAGGCACTGTGAAGGCAAATTTTTCTCTATCTTCTTTTTGTAAAGGTATAGTGAAAAAACAATCCTTTAAATCAATAACTATGAGAGGCCATCCTTTTGGCAATAAAGAGGGCAAAGGAATTCCAGATTGCAGAGGGCCCATAGGTTGAATAACCTTGTTGATAGCCCTGAGATCTGTCACCATTCTCCATTTACCTGATTTTTTCTTAACCACAAATACAGGAGAATTCCAAGGGCTGGTAGATTCTTCTATATGTCCAGCATCTAATTGCTCTTGTACCAACTGTTCTAAAGCCTGTAACTTTTCCTCAGCTAAAGGCCATTGCTTTGTCCATATTGGTTTCTCAGTCAACCATTTTAAAGGCAAGGCTGTTGGTATCTCTGAAGGGACATCAATTGCTTGTTCTTGTACAGCCCGAATGGCTGGTTTTCTCCGTTTGTAATATCTTTTAATATTATCCCCAGAAATATAGGCTCTAGAAGTAGCAGGAATGTTAATTTGGGTATTCCATTGTTGTAATAGGTCACGACCCCATAAATTCATTGCAATATTGGCTACATATGGCCTTAATTTTCCTATTTGTCCCTCTGGTCCTATACATTCAACCCATCTCGTGCTCTGCCTTACTCGAGATAGGGTTCCAATTCCCAGGAGCTGAACATTTACATTCTGAAGAGGCCAATATGGATGCCAAGATTCTGGGGTAATGATACTTACATCCGCACCTGTGTCCAGCAGGCCAGTAATAAAAATGCCATTTACACACACTCTCAGCTTTGGTCTTTGGTCATTTATAGAAGTTTGCCAAAACACACGGAACTCATCTTTCTGATCATTATTGCTTGTAACAGTAGGCATGGGGCTTTCTAATTGTCCTGATGAGTCACGTTCTCTGTAGTAACTGGAAATGACTGAACCATGTTTGCCATGGGGGCCTGTGAGGCCCCCCCCTCTCACGTTTCCCGTCTGTATCAGGTTGCCTTGTCTATCTCTTGTAGACCTGCACTCATTCGTCCAGTGTCTGCCCTTTCCACATCTTCTACATAAACCTGAAGGCTGAGTCCTCCTATTTCTGTTATTTCTAGAAGATGCATTATTATTATTTCTGAAAATCCGTTGTCTACAATTCCTTTTCATATGACCCATTTTGCCACAATTAAAACATTTGGTATTCTGATGTCTCCTTTTACCATTGGAAATTGCTTCTTCTACCCATGCTTCAGTGCCATAGTCAAATGTATCAACATCTAGTGTATGCAAGACCCATTCTTCTAATGGCGCTGATCTGAGCTTTAAAGGTCCCAAAATCCTTTTGCATTCCACATTTGCATTTTCATAAGCCAAAGTCTCGATCATTATACGTCTTGCTTCTGGGTCAGATATCCCTATTTGTACAGCTTTAGTTATTCTTTGTAAAAAGTCACTAAAGTGTTCTCTTTGACCCTGTTTAACTCTGACAAATGATTCCATCCTCTGTCCTGGGTCTTGCACCCTGTCCCAAGCCCTTAAGGCTGCTGTAGTACACACAGAGAGTATGTTTTCATCCAAATTAGCTTGTTCCTGAGGCTCAGAAAATAGCCCCTCTCCCAAAATTTGATCTATGGAAATCTCAATTCCCTTTGCTCTTTCTTGCTGTTCTAAAAGTCTAGCCTCTTGCCTGAATAAGCATTTCCATTTCAATTGCGTTCCACTCTCAAGGACAGCAGAGCTCAGTTGAAACCAGTCATTGGGCGTGACCTTATTCGTGGTAGCCCAAGATCTTAGCATCTCTTTAACAAAAGAGGCATTCATTCCAAAAGTCATTACAGCCTGTTTAATTTCTTTGAGATCATTCATACGGACAGGTTCCCATGTATCTTCCTTGATGACCCTAGGGTTTCTGGAACCAACTACTTTCTCAGTTGTTACAACTGGAAAGGCAGGTAGAACTGTAGGTAGAGCTTTGTGGGAATTGTCCCGGAGGGATTTACCCACAGATTTAGTTAAAATATGCCTTTCTACCTCTTGCTCTTCTTCCTCAGAATTTAGAAATTCCTCAATCTTTTCAATTCTATTCACCATTGCCTTCTTTAATGTCTGAATCTCCTGTCCAGAATTATGTTCTAAAGCCTTCATTGAGGATTCTAAAGTATGAAGTTTGTCCATTACAGATAATGTCTCATCTTTGGACATAATTTTTATAGCATATACCGTGCCTTCTTGTATAGATAATCTTTCTGTCAATCTGTCATAAGCTTTAGACAAAATCCGATTGTCACATTCAGCAGTTTTGATTCTCTCAGTTAATGTTTCTGTTCCTACTGAAAGGGACTGAAGCTTACGATCCAAATCAGCTGTTCCTTCTTCCACAGTAATGAATTTCTCCTTAATATCAGCCATTAATGTTTCAGAAAGGGACTGAAGCTTACAATCCAAATCAGCTGTTCTCTCTTCCATAGTAATGAATTTCTCCTTAACATCAGCCTGTACCTCTTCTAAATTTTTTTCAGTTTGTCGAGTTGTGTTAAACAAAGATCTGTTCTCTGCCTGGAGAACTTCAAACTGATTTTTGAGAAGATTGTTGTCATTCTCAATTGTTTTTAAGCGTTCAACCTCGTCTCGTAAAGACTTTATCATATTTCTATTATCAAACCATACAGTACCAAGGAAAACTACGAATGCCAGAAAGATCCATATCTGTGGGCTGACAGACACTTCTTGTAAAATCTCCCACATGGTACAACTGAAAAGGCTGTTAAAGTCTTGAATGGTAATGTTTTCAGACATTTTTCTTATTTATAAAAGAAAATTATGTACCTGTAATGAAGTTTTCCTGCCAGTGGTGGCTAAAGAAATGCACCTGAGTCCACGTGGTCTAAGCCAGAGCCGGTCTGAAACAATTAACTCAAAACAAAAATTATTGTACTGCCTGTTAAGGGAAGGGGTTGGTGGCTTTTACTTCAAAACTGCGGGTGCTTCACTTAAATCAGGCAGTGAGGGTTTGGAAGAAGCAGGGAGCTATTAACTGCTCTGTGGGGGGTTGCTGCTCTGTGACTGTAGTGGCCTGGAGTGGGGGAAGGGAAAGCGAGCAGGGAGCGCGCTGTAAATCGCCTTCCTAAGCTCAGGCAAATAGCCGGGAAAGGTGGAGCTTGCGCCCCCCCTGTGCCGGGTCGGGGGCAAAATAACCCGACGTCGGGACGCCAAATGTGGCGGCGCAAATGAATGTAGACAGATTATATAGATATATAGAGCTTTAATAAGGAAATAAACTTACAGGACCACAGGTTCCCGCGGTGTACCGGAAAAGCGGAGCAAAAGAAAAAGGGCTGCTGGGCTCACGCCCGGCAGATTTATCCGTAAACATTAGCCCGAGGCGAACACGCCCCCATGGGTGGGGCTATGTCCCTACAATTCCTGGCAATCCCATAATTGCTCTCAAAAGGTAGATTTGGTGCCCTTTACTGGCAAAAAAGAAGAGGCGTGAGAGATGGTTCAGTGCTTAAGAGCATTGCCTGCTCTTAGAACCTCCTGAAATCAATTGCAGGCAACCACATAATGATTCACAACCATCTGCCATGAGGTCTTGTGCCCTCTTTTGGCTACAGTAAGAAAAGCTGGAGAGATAGGTCAGTGGTTAAGAACATTGGCTGCCCTTCCGAAGGTCAGAAGTTCGATTCCTGGCTACCAAATAATTGCTCTCAAAAGGAGGTTTGGCACCCTCTACTGGCACCACGAGGAAGAGGCAAGAGAGATGGCTCTGTGGTAAAGAGCATTGCCTGCTGAGTTTGATGAGACCACATACAGACATAGAGTCAGGGCCAAGGGCCAGGGTCCGCGTTGTTGTGACTGAATGAGGCAAAAGCTTTTGTTAGGATGTTAAAGGCTCACAGCTCTATCACCACGAGCCAGCGTGCTTCAGAGACAACACCAAGGAGAGTAAGGCAAGATGACTAGAAGAAGAAAATACAGGCATGTTCATGTTCCTGAAGAAGAACTCACATCCAAGACATCCAAAGGATGACAAACACCAGCAAAAGGTGTACCAATTTTAAGCCAGAGAAACAATTTATCTAGACCTCCTCTATGAGGTACACGAACGGCCAATAGGTCCACGGAGACCCCTGTACTCCACGTGTTAGGGAAATGGAGATGTGATCCACACACCACATTGAGTAAACCTGGTTTAGTAAAAGAAGTTGAAAAACGGGTTGGAGAGATGGCTCAGTGGTTAAGAGCATTGCCTGCTCTTCCAAAGGTCAGAAGTTCGATTCCTGGGAATCACATAGTTGCTCTCAAAATGAGGTTTGGTGCCGTCTACTGGCAACAGAGGGGAGATGCAGGAGAGATGGCTCAGTGGTTAAGAGCATTACCTGCTCTTCCAAAGTTCAGAAGTTCGATTCCTGGAAATCACATAATTGCTCTCAAAATGAGGTTTGGTGCCCTCTACTGGCAACAGAAGGAAGAGGCAGGAGAGATGGCTCAGTGGTTAAGAGCATTGCCTGCTGAGGTTGATGAGGCCAAGTGGACACATACAGCCAGGGCCCCCGTTGTTGTCTCAGAATCAGGCAAAACATTTTGTTAGGATAATAAAGACTCACAGCTCTATCAGCATGAGCCTGCATGCTTCAGGGACACCACCAAGCAGAATGAGGAAAGATGGTTAGAAGAAGAAAATACAGGCATGTTCATGTTCCTTAAGAAGAACTCACATCCAAGACATCCAAAGGACGACAAACACCAGCAAAAGGTTTACCAATTTAAAGCCAGACAAACAATTTATCTAGACTTCATCTATGAGGTACGCGAACGGCCAATATGTCCATGGAGACCCCTGTACTCCACATGTTAGTGGAATGCAGATATGATCCACACGCCACATTGAGTAAACCTGGTTTAGTTCAAGAAGTTGAAAAACGGGTTGGAGAGATGGCTCAGTGGTTAAGAACATTGCCTGCTCTTCCAACCTCCTGAACTGAATTCCAGGCAACCACATAATGGCTCACAACCATCTGCAATGAGGTCTTGTGCCCTCTTTTGGATACAGAAAGAAGAGCTGGGGAGATAGCTCAGTGGTTAAGAGCTTTGCCTGCCCTTCCAAAGGTCAGAAGTTCGATTCCTGGCAACCAAATAATTGCTCTCAAAAGGAGGTTTGGTGCCCTCTACTGGCAACAGAAGGAAGATGCAAGAGAGATGGCTCAATGGTTAAGAGAATTGCCTGCTCTTCCAACCTCCTGAATTCAATTCCAGGCGACCACATAATGGGTCACAACCATCTGCCATGAGGTCTTGTGCCCTCTTTTGGCTACAGTAAGAAGAGCTGGAGAGATAGCTCAGTGGTTAAGAGCATTGGTTGCCCTTCCAAAGGTCAGAAGTTCGATTCCTGGGAACCACGTAATTGCTCTCAAAAGGAGGTTTGGCGCCCTCTATTGGCAACAGAAGGAAGAGGCAGGAAAGATGGCTCTGTGGTAAAGAGCTCTGCCTACTGAGTTTGATGAGGCCAAGAACAGACATAGAGTCGGGGCACAGGGCCAGGGCCCACGTTGTTGTGACTGAATGAGGCAAAAGCTCTTGTTAGGATGTTAAAGACTCACAGCTCTATCACCATGAGCCAGCGTGCTTCAGAGACAACACCAAGGAGAGTAAGGCAAGATGGCTAGAAGAAGAAAATATTGGCATGTTCATGTGCCTGAAGAAGAACTCATATCCAAGACAATCAAAGGACTACAAACACCAGCAAAATGTTAACCTATTTAAAGCCAGAGAAACAATTTATCTAGACCTCCTCTATGAGGTACATGAATGGCCAATAGGTCCATGCAGTCCCCTGTACTCCACATGTCAGGGAAATGGAGATGTGATCCACACACCACATTGACTAAAGCTGGTTTAGTAAAAGATGTTGAAAAACGGGTTGGAGAGATGACTCAGTGGTTAAGAGCATTGCCTGCTCTTCCAAAGGTCAGAAGTTCGATTCCTGGAAATCACATAATTGCTCTCAAAAGGAGGTTTGGTGCCCTCTACTGGCAACATAAGGAAGAGGCATGAGAGATGGCTCCGTGGTTAAGATCATTGCCTCCTCTTCCAACCTCCTGAATTCAATTCCAGGCAACCACATAATGGCTCACAACCATCTGCAATGAGGTCTTGTGCCCTCTTTGGGATACAGAAAGAAGAGCTGGGGAGATAGCTCAGTGGTTAAGAGCTTTGCCTGCCCTTCCAAAGGTCAGAAGTTCGATTCCTGGCAACCACATAATTGCTCTCAAAAGGAGGTTTGGTGCCCTCTACTGGCAACAGAAGGAAGATGCAAGAGAGATGGCTCAATGGTTAAGAGAATTGCCTGCTCTTCCAACCTCCTGAATTCAATTCCAGGCAACCACATAATGGGTCACAACCATCTGCCATGAGGTCTTGTGCCCTCTTTTGGCAACCCTAAGAAGAGCTGGAGAGATAGCTCAGTGGTTAAGAGCATTGGTTGCCCTTCCAAAGGTCAGAAGTTCGATTCCTGGCAACCACATAATTGCTCTCAAAAGGAGGTTTGGTGCCCTCTACTGGCACCACAAGGAAGAGGCAGGAAAGATGGCTCTGTGGTAAAGAGCTCTGCCTGCTGAGTTTGATGAGGCCAAGAACAGACATAGAGTCGGGGCACAGGGCCAGGGCCCGCGTTGCTGTGACTGAATGAGGCAAAAGCTCTTGTTAGGATGTTAAAGACTCACAGCTCTATCACCATGAGCCAGCGTGCTTCAGAGACAACACCAAGGAGAGTAAGGCAAGATGGCTAGAAGAAGAAAATTTTGGCATGTTCATGTGCCTTAAGAAGAACTCATATCCAAGACAATCAAAGGACTACAAACACCAGCAAAATGTTAACCTATTTAAAGCCAGAGAAACAATTTATCTAGACCTCCTCTATGAGGTACATGAATGGCCAATAGGTCCATGCAGACCCCTGTACTCCACACGTCATGGAAATGGAGATGTGATCCACACACCACATTGACTAAAGCTGGTTTAGTAAAAGAAGTTGAAAAACGGGTTGGAGAGATGGCTCAGTGGTTAAGAGCATTGCCTGCTCTTCCAAAGGTCAGAAGTTCGATTCCTGGAAATCACATAATTGCTCTCAAAAGGAGGTTTGGTTCCCTCTACTGGCAACATAAGGAAGAGGCATGAGAGATGGCTCCGTGGTTAAGATCATTGCCTCCTCTTCCAACCTCCTGAATTCAATTCCAGGCAACCACATAATGGCTCACAACCATCTGCAATGAGGTCTTGTGCCCTCTTTTGGATACAAAAATAAGAGCTGGGGTGTTAGCTCAGTGGATAAGAGCTTTGGCTGCCCTTCCAAAGGTCAGAAGTTCCATTCCTTGTGGCGGCGCAAATGAATGTAGACAGATTATATAGATATATACAGCTTTAATAAGGAAATAAACTTACAGGACCACAGGTTCCCGCGGTGTACCGGAAAAGCGGAGCAAAAGAAAAAGGCCTGCTGGGCTCACGCCCGGCAGATTTATCCGTAAACATTAGCCCGAGCCGAACACGCCCCCAATGGGTGGGGCTATGTCCCTACTTCTCCCCCTTTTGTCTAAATAAGATAGAACCAAACCAAATACAACTATATACAATAATAACAAATAATAAATATAACAAACAATATTGAGGACAAAACTTTTGCTAAACATTCTATCTCAAGGAGTGCTAAACATTCTATCTCAAGGAGTCTAAATAACATAGAGAGTAACTACAATTATATAATCTTCAACTCCGTCAAAGATCTGAGAAGGGAATAAATTTCACTTAACAATCGAGAGATATCCAAAATGTGCAACAATTGACAGAGACAACTGACTACCTGGGCAATCACCCAAAGTCTCGTTTGCAATGTTGAGTCAACCAACTTTGGCTAAGGCCTAACATAACTGGCATACCATTATTAAAGGCAAGGAACTTTCTTAGGACTATCCTACCCTGTCTTGGCAAGATAAGACAATCCTGTTTCATCCACTTAGGGATATTCTGTATCTTTGTCAGAAGTTGAGGTATGGGCTTTTCTTAACCCAAAGGCCAGTTCTGCCAAGAAGACAAGCTCCCAGTGGAGTGTCTTTGGTGCTCAACGTTCTCTCGGGAGTAGAGTGGTGTTGCCAGGAGTAATTGTGTCTCTTTGGCATAGAAATTTTAGGTTAGATTAAAGGCCATTTTCTACAGCTCTTCGAAGAGCTGAAGATCATACTATCTATACTAAATATAATCTCTATGTAACTAAAAGACCTGATAAACTTAAAAATAAATATGACAAACATATAATTCTCAATACCTATCTAACTTTGAAGACTAAAAGAATAAACAACTGTGCAATATATGAAGACAATGATCTTCAACTGTAAACAATGTCATAGTATCAGAGGTAGAAATGTACAATGTAATATGGTAGATGTATCAATACAATATGGACAAAGTTATAAGCATACTCATACAAAAATAGAGGTAGGAACACTCATATTCAATATTTAACATATCAATATACAAGAAACAGTACCAGTACAATTTTCTATAGACAGTAATTCACAAATACCAATCATCCCAAAAAACCAGTTACCCCCTTCTTCTTCCTCTTCTTCTTCTTCTTATTTTTTTTCCAAAAAAAAATATCACCCCATCCCCTCAACCCTAAACCAACCATTAAAAGATGTCCCCAACCCTGAGGGCAAACTCTGTTGGGAGAGGGGATGCCGTCCTCTAAGATTGCTTCTAGCTGACATGGGGGCGACGTTCTTCTTAGGGGGTCCTGTGAAAGCAAATGATGGTAAAATTTCCAAATTAACCTTTGACCTAAGAAAATTGTAACTAGTCTCAGAGCGTTTTGAGAAGGTCCGACCAGAGTGTTGTCAAAAATGTGCACCATTCGAAATTGTCTCTTGTAGTTGGTACCAAAAAACAGGTCTAATATTAGCGCTTTTAAAAAAAATCATGACGTCATAAAAACCAGATGGAGTTGATGTTGTGGGGCCCCATCTTCATCCTGGAAACTTCAAAGATTACTGTAGGAAAATTTGTTGCTTGTTATGGGAAATTTAAACATTAACAACAAGGACATATACTGACATATAAAGAAAGACACAGATATGAGGAAAAGCAAAGAAAGTTTAAGACATATATATATATATATATATATATATATATATATTAATACTTACAGAACAAGTCCCTCCATCAGTAATTAAATATTAGGGGTACCTTAAATTCTTTGAAGATGGGTATTTTCCTGTGGAGATAAGAAGAGAACCCTGCCCCCAACCTATTTGTATTACTTACCATCAGTATGATTGCCATCCATGTGATTGAATTGTTATTTATCTTTCCCAACTGGCTTCTCTTCATCAAAACGAACCTTTATCAATTTTGATGGAATCCACAATTTTTCCTCACCTGTGGAGACAAGAGCAAATCCCCTTCCCCAACGCAGCACATCTCCTGGCTTCCATTGTGAGGTCAGCACATCCTTGAAATAAACTGGTTGATTTAGTTCAGTAGACTTTTCCATTATCCAATGTCTTTCTGCAGCCGATGTTCCCTTCTCATTAGCGTTGAGGAAATTCAAGGTTAACAAAGCATTATGTAACCTATTTCTGGGGGTGTTTTCCACCCGTTTCTGTTTGTTCAACATATCCTTTATAGTTCGATTTGATCTTTCTATGACTGCTTGACCTGTAGGATTGTGTGGTATACCTGTAACATGCTTGATATTGTAATAATCAAAAAACCGTTTCATTTTCCTAGAGACATAAGCAGGACCATTATCTGTCTTTATTTGTGTAGGTATACCCATGATAGCCATGACTTCTAATAAATGAGTGATAACTGAATCAGCTTTTTCTGAACTTAAAGCCGTTGCCCACTGAAAGCCTGAATACGTGTCAATGGTGTGATGAACATATTTTAATTTGCCAAATTCTGCAAAGTGGAACACATCCATCTGCCAGATTTCATTCCTTTGGGTGCCCTTTGGATTAGCCCCTGCAGGCAGTGGCGTTTGGTTATAGAAAGAGCAAGTAGGGCATTTCTTTACAATCTCCCTAGCTTGTTGCCATGTAATAGAAAACTCTTTCTTCAAACCTTTGCTATTAACATGATGTTTTTTATGAAATTCAGAGGCTTGTAGCACACTACCAATCAATAATTGATCAATTTCTGCATTACCTTGTGCTAGAGGACCTGGCAGACCCGTATGGGATCGGATGTGTGTTATGTACATAGGGCAAAGCCTGTTCCTAATCAAATCTTGCACCTGGATAAACAAAGAGGTTAGTTCTGTATCATCAGGTATAAATTCAGCAGTTTCAATATGTAAAATAACTCTTTCTGCATATTGTGAATCAGTAACTATATTAATAGGTTCTTTAAAATCCCTTAGCACCATAAGAATGGCATATAATTCTGCCTTCTGGACAGAATCATAAGGACTTTGTTCCACCTTACCCAAGTCTTCTGATTTGTAACCTGCCTTCCCTGATTTATTGGCATCAGTATAGAACGTACGGGCTCCAGTTATTGGAGTATCACGGACGATTCGAGGAAGGATCCAAGAAGTTCTCTTTATGAAGTTAAGCCTCTTGCTTTTTGGATAGTTGTTATTAATGTCTCCCAAGAAATTAGCACAAGCTCTTTGCCATGGTTCATTATCTTCCCATAATTTCTTTAGTTCATCAGCAGTGAAAGGCACTATAATTTCTGCTGGGTCTATGCCTGCTAGTTGACGAAGTCTCAACTTGCCTTTTATAATTAACTCAGAGACTTTTTCTACATAAGTTTTCAGTTTCTTACTTGGTTTATGTGGTACAAAGATCCATTCCAAGATAATATCATCTCTCTGCATTAAAATTCCTGTAGGGGAAATTTTTGATGGTAGTATGACGAGAATACAGTCGAGCTCTGGATTTACCCTATCCACATGTGCCTGTTGTAATTTTTCCTCAATCATCGTCAGTTCCTTTTCTGCTTCAGCTGTTAATTCTCTGGGACTGTTTAAATCTTTGTCACCATCCAAGGTTTTGTTCAAATGAATTATTAGATCAGGTGTTATCCCAATAGCTGGCCGTAGACTGGAAATGTCCCCTAATAGTCTTTGAAAGTCATTAAGAGTCCGTAGGCGATCTCTCCGAATTTGTGCCTTTTGTGTCTTAATTTTTTGTAAACCTATTTTATAACCTAAATAATTAACAGAATCTCCCTTCTGAATCTTTTCAGGAGCAATTTGCAATCCCCATTTTGGTAAAAGTATTTTTATTTCTTCAAACAATCTGTTCAAGGTATCCATGTTTGAATCGGATAACAAAATGTCGTCCATGTAATGATATACTATCGATTTGGGAAATTTCTTGCGTATTATTGGCAATGGTTGATTCACAAAATATTGGCACAGGGAGGGGCTATTTAACATACCCTGGGGGAGGACGGTCCAGTGGTACCTCCTCGAAGGTTGAGAATTATTATAAGTAGGCACTGTGAAGGCAAATTTTTCTCTATCTTCTTTTTGTAAAGGTATAGTGAAAAAACAATCCTTTAAATCAATAACTATGAGAGGCCATCCTTTTGGCAATAAAGAGGGCAAAGGAATTCCAGATTGCAGAGGGCCCATAGGTTGAATAACCTTGTTGATAGCCCTGAGATCTGTCACCATTCTCCATTTACCTGATTTTTTCTTAACCACAAATACAGGAGAATTCCAAGGGCTGGTAGATTCTTCTATATGTCCAGCATCTAATTGCTCTTGTACCAACTGTTCTAAAGCCTGTAACTTTTCCTCAGCTAAAGGCCATTGCTTTGTCCATATTGGTTTCTCAGTCAACCATTTTAAAGGCAAGGCTGTTGGTATCTCTGAAGGGACATCAATTGCTTGTTCTTGTACAGCCCGAATGGCCGGTTTTCTCCGTTTGTAATATCTTTTAATATTATCCCCAGAAATATAGGCTCTAGAAGTAGCAGGAATGTTAATTTGGGTATTCCATTGTTGTAATAGGTCACGACCCCATAAATTCATTGCAATATTGGCTACATATGGCCTTAATTTTCCTATTTGTCCCTCTGGTCCTATACATTCAACCCATCTCGTGCTCTGCCTTACTCGAGATAGGGTTCCAATTCCCAGGAGCTGAACATTTACATTCTGAAGAGGCCAATATGGATGCCAAGATTCTGGGGTAATGATACTTACATCCGCACCTGTGTCCAGCAGGCCAGTAATAAAAATGCCATTTACACACACTCTCAGCTTTGGTCTTTGGTCATTTATAGAAGTTTGCCAAAACACACGGAACTCATCTTTCTGATCATTATTGCTTGTAACAGTAGGCATGGGGCTTTCTAATTGTCCTGACGAGTCACGTTCTCTGTAGTAACTGGAAATGACTGAACCATGTTTGCCATGGGGGCCTGTGAGGCCCCCCCCCTCTCACGTTTCCCGTCTGTATCAGGTTGCCTTGTCTATCTCTTGTAGACCTGCACTCATTCGTCCAGTGTCTGCCCTTTCCACATCTTCTACATAAACCTGAAGGCTGAGTCCTCCTATTTCTGTTATTTCTAGAAGATGCATTATTATTATTTCTGAAAATCCGTTGTCTACAATTCCTTTTCATATGACCCATTTTGCCACAATTAAAACATTTGGTATTCTGATGTCTCCTTTTACCATTGGAAATTGCTTCTTCTACCCATGCTTCAGTGCCATAGTCAAATGTATCAACATCTAGTGTATGCAAGACCCATTCTTCTAATGGCGCTGATCTGAGCTTTAAAGGTCCCAAAATCCTTTTGCATTCCACATTTGCATTTTCATAAGCCAAAGTCTCGATCATTATACGTCTTGCTTCTGGGTCAGATATCCCTATTTGTACAGCTTTAGTTATTCTTTGTAAAAAGTCACTAAAGTGTTCTCTTTGACCCTGTTTAACTCTGACAAATGATTCCATCCTCTGTCCTGGGTCTTGCACCCTGTCCCAAGCCCTTAAGGCTGCTGTAGTACACACAGAGAGTATGTTTTCATCCAAATTAGCTTGTTCCTGAGGCTCAGAAAATAGCCCCTCTCCCAAAATTTGATCTATGGAAATCTCAATTCCCTTTGCTCTTTCTTGCTGTTCTAAAAGTCTAGCCTCTTGCCTGAATAAGCATTTCCATTTCAATTGCGTTCCACTCTCAAGGACAGCAGAGCTCAGTTGAAACCAGTCATTGGGCGTGACCTTATTCGTGGTAGCCCAAGATCTTAGCATCTCTTTAACAAAAGAGGCATTCATTCCAAAAGTCATTACAGCCTGTTTAATTTCTTTGAGATCATTCATACGGACAGGTTCCCATGTATCTTCCTTGATGACCCTAGGGTTTCTGGAACCAACTACTTTCTCAGTTGTTACAACTGGAAAGGCAGGTAGAACTGTAGGTAGAGCTTTGTGGGAATTGTCCCGGAGGGATTTACCCACAGATTTAGTTAAAATATGCCTTTCTACCTCTTGCTCTTCTTCCTCAGAATTTAGAAATTCCTCAATCTTTTCAATTCTATTCACCATTGCCTTCTTTAATGTCTGAATCTCCTGTCCAGAATTATGTTCTAAAGCCTTCATTGAGGATTCTAAAGTATGAAGTTTGTCCATTACAGATAATGTCTCATCTTTGGACATAATTTTTATAGCATATACCGTGCCTTCTTGTATAGATAATCTTTCTGTCAATCTGTCATAAGCTTTAGACAAAATCCGATTGTCACATTCAGCAGTTTTGATTCTCTCAGTTAATGTTTCTGTTCCTACTGAAAGGGACTGAAGCTTACGATCCAAATCAGCTGTTCCTTCTTCCACAGTAATGAATTTCTCCTTAATATCAGCCATTAATGTTTCAGAAAGGGACTGAAGCTTACGATCCAAATCAGCTGTTCTCTCTTCCATAGTAATGAATTTCTCCTTAACATCAGCCTGTACCTCTTCTAAATTTTTTTCAGTTTGTCGAGTTGTGTTAAACAAAGATCTGTTCTCTGCCTGGAGAACTTCAAACTGATTTTTGAGAAGATTGTTGTCATTCTCAATTGTTTTTAAGCGTTCAACCTCGTCTCGTAAAGACTTTATCATATTTCTATTATCAAACCATACAGTACCAAGGAAAACTACGAATCCCAGAAAGATCCATATCTGTGGGCTGACAGACACTTCTTGTAAAATCTCCCACATGGTACAACTGAAAAGGCTGTTAAAGTCTTGAATGGTAATGTTTTCAGACATTTTTCTTATTTATAAAAGAAAATTATGTACCTGTAATGAAGTTTTCCTGCCAGTGGTGGCTAAAGAAATGCACCTGAGTCCACGTGGTCTAAGCCAGAGCCGGTCTGAAACAATTAACTCAAAACAAAAATTATTGTACTGCCTGTTAAGGGAAGGGGTTGGTGGCTTTTACTTCAAAACTGCGGGTGCTTCACTTAAATCAGGCAGTGAGGGTTTGGAAGAAGCAGGGAGCTATTAACTGCTCTGTGGGGGGTCGCTGCTCTGTGACTGTAGTGGCCTGGAGTGGGGGAAGGGAAAGCGAGCAGGGAGCGCGCTGTAAATCGCCTTCCTGAGCTCAGGCAACTAGCCGGGAAAGGTGGAGCTTGCGCCCCCCCTGTGCCGGGTCGGGGGCAAAATAGCCCGACGTCGGGACGCCAAATGTGGCGGCGCAAATGAATGTAGACAGATTATATAGATATATAGAGCTTTAATAAGGAAATAAACTTACAGGACCACAGGTTCCCGCGGTGTACCGGAAAAGCGGAGCAAAAGAAAAAGGGCTGCTGGGCTCACGCCCGGCAGATTTATCCGTAAACATTAGCCCGAGGCGAACACGCCCCCATGGGTGGGGCTATGTCCCTACAATTCCTGGCAATCCCATAATTGCTCTCAAAAGGTAGATTTGGTGCCCTTTACTGGCAAAAAAGAAGAGGCGTGAGAGATGGTTCAGTGCTTAAGAGCATTGCCTGCTCTTAGAACCTCCTGAAATCAATTGCAGGCAACCACATAATGATTCACAACCATCTGCCATGAGGTCTTGTGCCCTCTTTTGGCTACAGTAAGAAAAGCTGGAGAGATAGGTCAGTGGTTAAGAACATTGGCTGCCCTTCCGAAGGTCAGAAGTTCGATTCCTGGCTACCAAATAATTGCTCTCAAAAGGAGGTTTGGCGACCTCTACTGGCACCACGAGGAAGAGGCAAGAGAGATGGCTCTGTGGTAAAGAGCATTGCCTGCTGAGTTTGATGAGACCACATACAGACATAGAGTCAGGGCCAAGGGCCAGGGTCCGCGTTGTTGTGACTGAATGAGGCAAAAGCTTTTGTTAGGATGTTAAAGGCTCACAGCTCTATCACCACGAGCCAGCGTGCTTCAGAGACAACACCAAGGAGAGTAAGGCAAGATGACTAGAAGAAGAAAATACAGGCATGTTCATGTTCCTGAAGAAGAACTCACATCCAAGACATCCAAAGGACGACAAACACCAGCAAAAGGTGTACCAATTTTAAGCCAGAGAAACAATTTATCTAGACCTCCTCTATGAGGTACACGAACGGCCAATAGGTCCACGGAGACCCCTGTACTCCACGTGTTAGGGAAATGGAGATGTGATCCACACACCACATTGAGTAAACCTGGTTTAGTAAAAGAAGCTGAAAAACGGGTTGGAGAGATGGCTCAGTGGTTAAGAGCATTGCCTGCTCTTCCAAAGGTCAGAAGTTCGATTCCTGGGAATCACATAGTTGCTCTCAAAATGAGGTTTGGTGCCGTCTACTGGCAACAGAGGGGAGATGCAGGAGAGATGGCTCAGTGGTTAAGAGCATTACCTGCTCTTCCAAAGTTCAGAAGTTCGATTCCTGGAAATCACATAATTGCTCTCAAAATGAGGTTTGGTGCCCTCTACTGGCAACAGAAGGAAGAGGCAGGAGAGATGGCTCAGTGGTTAAGAGCATTGCCTGCTGAGGTTGATGAGGCCAAGTGGACACATACAGCCAGGGCCCCCGTTGTTGTCTCAGAATCAGGCAAAACATTTTGTTAGGATAATAAAGACTCACAGCTCTATCAGCATGAGCCTGCATGCTTCAGGGACACCACCAAGCAGAATGAGGAAAGATGGTTAGAAGAAGAAAATACAGGCATGTTCATGTTCCTTAAGAAGAACTCACGTCCACGACATCCAAAGGACGACAAACACCAGCAAAAGGTTTACCAATTTAAAGCCAGACAAACAATTTATCTAGACTTCATCTATGAGGTACGCGAACGGCCAATATGTCCATGGAGACCCCTGTACTCCACATGTTAGTGGAATGCAGATATGATCCACACACCACATTGAGTA
This sequence comes from Chionomys nivalis, assembly GCF_950005125.1. Classification (NCBI taxonomy): domain Eukaryota; kingdom Metazoa; phylum Chordata; class Mammalia; order Rodentia; family Cricetidae; genus Chionomys; species Chionomys nivalis. Next base: position 27,979 of record NW_026646975.1, on the reverse strand, counting down.
AACCTGGTTTAGTTCAAGAAGTTGAAAAACGGGTTGGAGAGATGGCTCAGTGGTTAAGAACATTGCCTGCTCTTCCAACCTCCTGAACTGAATTCCAGGCAACCACATAATGGCTCACAACCATCTGCAATGAGGTCTTGTGCCCTCTTTTGGATACAGAAAGAAGAGCTGGGGAGATAGCTCAGTGGTTAAGAGCTTTGCCTGCCCTTCCAAAGGTCAGAAGTTCGATTCCTGGCAACCAAATAATTGCTCTCAAAAGGAGGTTTGGTGCCCTCTACTGGCAACAGAAGGAAGATGCAAGAGAGACGGCTCAATGGTTAAGAGAATTGCCTGCTCTTCCAACCTCCTGAATTCAATTCCAGGCGACCACATAATGGGTCACAACCATCTGCCATGAGGTCTTGTGCCCTCTTTTGGCTACAGTAAGAAGAGCTGGAGAGATAGCTCAGTGGTTAAGAGCATTGGTTGCCCTTCCAAAGGTCAGAAGTTCGATTCCTGGGAACCACGTAATTGCTCTCAAAAGGAGGTTTGGCGCCCTCTATTGGCAACAGAAGGAAGAGGCAGGAAAGATGGCTCTGTGGTAAAGAGCTCTGCCTACTGAGTTTGATGAGGCCAAGAACAGACATAGAGTCGGGGCACAGGGCCAGGGCCCACGTTGTTGTGACTGAATGAGGCTAAAGCTCTTGTTAGGATGTTAAAGACTCACAGCTCTATCACCATGAGCCAGCGTGCTTCAGAGACAACACCAAGGAGAGTAAGGCAAGATGGCTAGAAGAAGAAAATATTGGCATGTTCATGTGCCTGAAGAAGAACTCATATCCAAGACAATCAAAGGACTACAAACACCAGCAAAATGTTAACCTATTTAAAGCCAGAGAAACAATTTATCTAGACCTCCTCTATGAGGTACATGAATGGCCAATAGGTCCATGCAGTCCCCTGTACTCCACATGTCAGGGAAATGGAGATGTGATCCACACACCACATTGACTAAAGCTGGTTTAGTAAAAGATGTTGAAAAACGGGTTGGAGAGATGACTCAGTGGTTAAGAGCATTGCCTGCTCTTCCAAAGGTCAGAAGTTCGATTCCTGGAAATCACATAATTGCTCTCAAAAGGAGGTTTGGTGCCCTCTACTGGCAACATAAGGAAGAGGCATGAGAGATGGCTCCGTGGTTAAGATCATTGCCTCCTCTTCCAACCTCCTGAATTCAATTCCAGGCAACCACATAATGGCTCACAACCATCTGCAATGAGGTCTTGTGCCCTCTTTGGGATACAGAAAGAAGAGCTGGGGAGATAGCTCAGTGGTTAAGAGCTTTGCCTGCCCTTCCAAAGGTCAGAAGTTCGATTCCTGGCAACCACATAATTGCTCTCAAAAGGAGGTTTGGTGCCCTCTACTGGCAACAGAAGGAAGATGCAAGAGAGATGGCTCAATGGTTAAGAGAATTGCCTGCTCTTCCAACCTCCTGAATTCAATTCCAGGCGACCACATAATGGGTCACAACCATCTGCCATGAGGTCTTGTGCCCTCTTTTGGCTACCCTAAGAAGAGCTGGAGAGATAGCTCAGTGGTTAAGAGCATTGGTTGCCCTTCCAAAGGTCAGAAGTTCGATTCCTGGCAACCACATAATTGCTCTCAAAAGGAGGTTTGGTGCCCTCTACTGGCACCACAAGGAAGAGGCAGGAAAGATGGCTCTGTGGTAAAGAGCTCTGCCTGCTGAGTTTGATGAGGCCAAGAACAGACATAGAGTCGGGGCACAGGGCCAGGGCCCGCGTTGCTGTGACTGAATGAGGCAAAAGCTCTTGTTAGGATGTTAAAGACTCACAGCTCTATCACCATGAGCCAGCGTGCTTCAGAGACAACACCAAGGAGAGTAAGGCAAGATGGCTAGAAGAAGAAAATTTTGGCATGTTCATGTGCCTTAAGAAGAACTCATATCCAAGACAATCAAAGGACTACAAACACCAGCAAAATGTTAACCTATTTAAAGCCAGAGAAACAATTTATCTAGACCTCCTCTATGAGGTACATGAATGGCCAATAGGTCCATGCAGACCCCTGTACTCCACACGTCATGGAAATGGAGATGTGATCCACACACCACATTGACTAAAGCTGGTTTAGTAAAAGAAGTTGAAAAACGGGTTGGAGAGATGGCTCAGTGGTTAAGAGCATTGCCTGCTCTTCCAAAGGTCAGAAGTTCGATTCCTGGAAATCACATAATTGCTCTCAAAAGGAGGTTTGGTTCCCTCTACTGGCAACATAAGGAAGAGGCATGAGAGATGGCTCCGTGGTTAAGATCATTGCCTCCTCTTCCAACCTCCTGAATTCAATTCCAGGCAACCACATAATGGCTCACAACCATCTGCAATGAGGTCTTGTGCCCTCTTTTGGATACAAAAATAAGAGCTGGGGTATTAGCTCAGTGGATAAGAGCTTTGGCTGCCCTTCCAAAGGTCAGAAGTTCCATTCCTTGTGGCGGCGCAAATGAATGTAGACAGATTATATAGATATATACAGCTTTAATAAGGAAATAAACTTACAGGACCACAGGTTCCCGCGGTGTACCGGAAAAGCGGAGCAAAAGAAAAAGGCCTGCTGGGCTCACGCCCGGCAGATTTATCCGTAAACATTAGCCCGAGCCGAACACGCCCCCAATGGGTGGGGCTATGTCCCTACTTCTCCCCCTTTTGTCTAAATAAGATAGAACCAAACCAAATACAACTATATACAATAATAACAAATAATAAATATAACAAACAATATTGAGGACAAAACTTTTGCTAAACATTCTATCTCAAGGAGTCTAAATAACATAGAGAGTAACTACAATTATATAATCTTCAACTCCGTCAAAGATCTGAGAAGGGAATAAATTTCACTTAACAATCGAGAGATATCCAAAATGTGCAACAATTGACAGAGACAACTGACTACCTGGGCAATCACCCAAAGTCTCGTTTGCAATGTTGAGTCAACCAACTTTGGCTAAGGCCTAACATAACTGGCATACCATTATTAAAGGCAAGGAACTTTCTTAGGACTATCCTACCCTGTCTTGGCAAGATAAGACAATCCTGTTTCATCCACTTAGGGATATTCTGTATCTTTGTCAGAAGTTGAGGTATGGGCTTTTCTTAACCCAAAGGCCAGTTCTGCCAAGAAGACAAGCTCCCAGTGGAGTGTCTTTGGTGCTCAACGTTCTCTCGGGAGTAGAGTGGTGTTGCCAGGAGTAATTGTGTCTCTTTGGCATAGAAATTTTAGGTTAGATTAAAGGCCATTTTCTACAGCTCTTCGAAGAGGCTGAAGATCATACTATCTATACTAAATATAATCTCTATGTAACTAAAAGACCTGATAAACTTAAAAATAAATATGACAAACATATAATTCTCAATACCTATCTAACTTTGAAGACTAAAAGAATAAACAACTGTGCAATATATGAAGACAATGATCTTCAACTGTAAACAATGTCATAGTATCAGAGGTAGAAATGTACAATGTAATATGGTAGATGTATCAATACAATATGGACAAAGTTATAAGCATACTCATACAAAAATAGAGGTAGGAACACTCATATTCAATATTTAACATATCAATATACAAGAAACAGTACCAGTACAATTTTCTATAGACAGTAATTCACAAATACCAATCATCCCAAAAAACCAGTTACCCCCTTCTTCTTCCTCTTCTTCTTCTTCTTATTTTTTTTCCAAAAAAAAATATCACCCCATCCCCTCAACCCTAAACCAACCATTAAAAGATGTCCCCAACCCTGAGGGCAAACTCTGTTGGGAGAGGGGATGCCGTCCTCTAAGATTGCTTCTAGCTGACATGGGGGCGACGTTCTTCTTAGGGGGTCCTGTGAAAGCAAATGATGGTAAAATTTCCAAATTAACCTTTGACCTAAGAAAATTGTAACTAGTCTCAGAGCGTTTTGAGAAGGTCCGACCAGAGTGTTGTCAAAAATGTGCACCATTCGAAATTGTCTCTTGTAGTTGGTACCAAAAAACAGGTCTAATATTAGCGCTTTTAAAAAAAATCATGACGTCATAAAAACCAGATGGAGTTGATGTTGTGGGGCCCCATCTTCATCCTGGAAACTTCAAAGATTACTGTAGGAAAATTTGTTGCTTGTTATGGGAAATTTAAACATTAACAACAAGGACATATACTGACATATAAAGAAAGACACAGATATGAGGAAAAGCAAAGAAAGTTTAAGACATATATATATATATATATATATATATATATATATATTAATACTTACAGAACAAGTCCCTCCATCAGTAATTAAATATTAGGGGTACCTTAAATTCTTTGAAGATGGGTATTTTCCTGTGGAGATAAGAAGAGAACCCTGCCCCCAACCTATTTGTATTACTTACCATCAGTATGATTGCCATCCATGTGATTGAATTGTTATTTATCTTTCCCAACTGGCTTCTCTTCATCAAAACGAACCTTTATCAATTTTGATGGAATCCACAATTTTTCCTCACCTGTGGAGACAAGAGCAAATCCCCTTCCCCAACGCAGCACATCTCCTGGCTTCCATTGTGAGGTCAGCACATCCTTGAAATAAACTGGTTGATTTAGTTCAGTAGACTTTTCCATTATCCAATGTCTTTCTGCAGCCGATGTTCCCTTCTCATTAGCGTTGAGGAAATTCAAGGTTAACAAAGCATTATGTAACCTATTTCTGGGGGTGTTTTCCACCCCTTTCTGTTTGTTCAACATATCCTTTATAGTTCGATTTGATCTTTCTATGACTGCTTGACCTGTAGGATTGTGTGGTATACCTGTAACATGCTTGATATTGTAATAATCAAAAAACCGTTTCATTTTCCTAGAGACATAAGCAGGACCATTATCTGTCTTTATTTGTGTAGGTATACCCATGATAGCCATGACTTCTAATAAATGAGTGATAACTGAATCAGCTTTTTCTGAACTTAAAGCCGTTGCCCACTGAAAGCCTGAATACGTGTCAATGGTGTGATGAACATATTTTAATTTGCCAAATTCTGCAAAGTGGAACACATCCATCTGCCAGATTTCATTCCTTTGGGTGCCCTTTGGATTAGCCCCTGCAGGCAGTGGCGTTTGGTTATAGAAAGAGCAAGTAGGGCATTTCTTTACAATCTCCCTAGCTTGTTGCCATGTAATAGAAAACTCTTTCTTCAAACCTTTGCTATTAACATGATGTTTTTTATGAAATTCAGAGGCTTGTAGCACACTACCAATCAATAATTGATCAATTTCTGCATTACCTTGTGCTAGAGGACCTGGCAGACCCGTATGGGATCGGATGTGTGTTATGTACATAGGGCAAAGCCTGTTCCTAATCAAATCTTGCACCTGGATAAACAAAGAGGTTAGTTCTGTATCATCAGGTATAAATTCAGCAGTTTCAATATGTAAAATAACTCTTTCTGCATATTGTGAATCAGTAACTATATTAATAGGTTCTTTAAAATCCCTTAGCACCATAAGAATGGCATATAATTCTGCCTTCTGGACAGAATCATAAGGACTTTGTTCCACCTTACCCAAGTCTTCTGATTTGTAACCTGCCTTCCCTGATTTATTGGCATCAGTATAGAACGTACGGGCTCCAGTTATTGGAGTATCACGGACGATTCGAGGAAGGATCCAAGAAGTTCTCTTTATGAAGTTAAGCCTCTTGCTTTTTGGATAGTTGTTATTAATGTCTCCCAAGAAATTAGCACAAGCTCTTTGCCATGGTTCATTATCTTCCCATAATTTCTTTAGTTCATCAGCAGTGAAAGGCACTATAATTTCTGCTGGGTCTATGCCTGCTAGTTGACGAAGTCTCAACTTGCCTTTTATAATTAACTCAGAGACTTTTTCTACATAAGTTTTCAGTTTCTTACTTGGTTTATGTGGTACAAAGATCCATTCCAAGATAATATCATCTCTCTGCATTAAAATTCCTGTAGGGGAAATTTTTGATGGTAGTATGACAAGAATACAGTCGAGCTCTGGATTTACCCTATCCACATGTGCCTGTTGTAATTTTTCCTCAATCATCGTCAGTTCCTTTTCTGCTTCAGCTGTTAATTCTCTGGGACTGTTTAAATCTTTGTCACCATCCAAGGTTTTGTTCAAATGAATTATTAGATCAGGTGTTATCCCAATAGCTGGCCGTAGACTGGAAATGTCCCCTAATAGTCTTTGAAAGTCATTAAGAGTCCGTAGGCGATCTCTCCGAATTTGTGCCTTTTGTGTCTTAATTTTTTGTAAACCTATTTTATAACCTAAATAATTAACAGAATCTCCCTTCTGAATCTTTTCAGGAGCAATTTGCAATCCTCATTTTGGTAAAAGTATTTTTATTTCTTCAAACAATCTGTTCAAGGTATCCATGTTTGAATCGGATAACAAAATGTCGTCCATGTAATGATATACTATCGATTTGGGAAATTTCTTGCGTATTATTGGCAATGGTTGATTCACAAAATATTGGCACAGGGAGGGGCTATTTAACATACCCTGGGGGAGGACGGTCCAGTGGTACCTCCTCGAAGGTTGAGAATTATTATAAGTAGGCACTGTGAAGGCAAATTTTTCTCTATCTTCTTTTTGTAAAGGTATAGTGAAAAAACAATCCTTTAAATCAATAACTATGAGAGGCCATCCTTTTGGCAATAAAGAGGGCAAAGGAATTCCAGATTGCAGAGGGCCCATAGGTTGAATAACCTTGTTGATAGCCCTGAGATCTGTCACCATTCTCCATTTACCTGATTTTTTCTTAACCACAAATACAGGAGAATTCCAAGGGCTGGTAGATTCTTCTATATGTCCAGCATCTAATTGCTCTTGTACCAACTGTTCTAAAGCCTGTAACTTTTCCTCAGCTAAAGGCCATTGCTTTGTCCATATTGGTTTCTCAGTCAACCATTTTAAAGGCAAGGCTGTTGGTATCTCTGAAGGGACATCAATTGCTTGTTCTTGTACAGCCCGAATGGCCGGTTTTCTCCGTTTGTAATATCTTTTAATATTATCCCCAGAAATATAGGCTCTAGAAGTAGCAGGAATGTTAATTTGGGTATTCCATTGTTGTAATAGGTCACGACCCCATAAATTCATTGCAATATTGGCTACATATGGCCTTAATTTTCCTATTTGTCCCTCTGGTCCTATACATTCAACCCATCTCGTGCTCTGCCTTACTCGAGATAGGGTTCCAATTCCCAGGAGCTGAACATTTACATTCTGAAGAGGCCAATATGGATGCCAAGATTCTGGGGTAATGATACTTACATCCGCACCTGTGTCCAGCAGGCCAGTAATAAAAATGCCATTTACACACACTCTCAGCTTTGGTCTTTGGTCATTTATAGAAGTTTGCCAAAACACACGGAACTCATCTTTCTGATCATTATTGCTTGTAACAGTAGGCATGGGGCTTTCTAATTGTCCTGACGAGTCACGTTCTCTGTAGTAACTGGAAATGACTGAACCATGTTTGCCATGGGGGCCTGTGAGGCCCCCCCCCTCTCACGTTTCCCGTCTGTATCAGGTTGCCTTGTCTATCTCTTGTAGACCTGCACTCATTCGTCCAGTGTCTGCCCTTTCCACATCTTCTACATAAACCTGAAGGCTGAGTCCTCCTATTTCTGTTATTTCTAGAAGATGCATTATTATTATTTCTGAAAATCCGTTGTCTACAATTCCTTTTCATATGACCCATTTTGCCACAATTAAAACATTTGGTATTCTGATGTCTCCTTTTACCATTGGAAATTGCTTCTTCTACCCATGCTTCAGTGCCATAGTCAAATGTATCAACATCTAGTGTATGCAAGACCCATTCTTCTAATGGCGCTGATCTGAGCTTTAAAGGTCCCAAAATCCTTTTGCATTCCACATTTGCATTTTCATAAGCCAAAGTCTCGATCATTATACGTCTTGCTTCTGGGTCAGATATCCCTATTTGTACAGCTTTAGTTATTCTTTGTAAAAAGTCACTAAAGTGTTCTCTTTGACCCTGTTTAACTCTGACAAATGATTCCATCCTCTGTCCTGGGTCTTGCACCCTGTCCCAAGCCCTTAAGGCTGCTGTAGTACACACAGAGAGTATGTTTTCATCCAAATTAGCTTGTTCCTGAGGCTCAGAAAATAGCCCCTCTCCCAAAATTTGATCTATGGAAATCTCAATTCCCTTTGCTCTTTCTTGCTGTTCTAAAAGTCTAGCCTCTTGCCTGAATAAGCATTTCCATTTCAATTGCGTTCCACTCTCAAGGACAGCAGAGCTCAGTTGAAACCAGTCATTGGGCGTGACCTTATTCGTGGTAGCCCAAGATCTTAGCATCTCTTTAACAAAAGAGGCATTCATTCCAAAAGTCATTACAGCCTGTTTAATTTCTTTGAGATCATTCATACGGACAGGTTCCCATGTATCTTCCTTGATGACCCTAGGGTTTCTGGAACCAACTACTTTCTCAGTTGTTACAACTGGAAAGGCAGGTAGAACTGTAGGTAGAGCTTTGTGGGAATTGTCCCGGAGGGATTTACCCACAGATTTAGTTAAAATATGCCTTTCTACCTCTTGCTCTTCTTCCTCAGAATTTAGAAATTCCTCAATCTTTTCAATTCTATTCACCATTGCCTTCTTTAATGTCTGAATCTCCTGTCCAGAATTATGTTCTAAAGCCTTCATTGAGGATTCTGAAGTATGAAGTTTGTCCATTACAGATAATGTCTCATCTTTGGACATAATTTTTATAGCATATACCGTGCCTTCTTGTATAGATAATCTTTCTGTCAATCTGTCATAAGCTTTAGACAAAATCCGATTGTCACATTCAGCAGTTTTGATTCTCTCAGTTAATGTTTCTGTTCCTACTGAAAGGGACTGAAGCTTACGATCCAAATCAGCTGTTCCTTCTTCCACAGTAATGAATTTCTCCTTAATATCAGCCATTAATGTTTCAGAAAGGGACTGAAGCTTACGATCCAAATCAGCTGTTCTCTCTTCCATAGTAATGAATTTCTCCTTAACATCAGCCTGTACCTCTTCTAAATTTTTTTCAGTTTGTCGAGTTGTGTTAAACAAAGATCTGTTCTCTGCCTGGAGAACTTCAAACTGATTTTTGAGAAGATTGTTGTCATTCTCAATTGTTTTTAAGCGTTCAACCTCGTCTCGGAAAGTCTTTATCATATTTCTATTATCAAACCATACAGTACCAAGGAAAACTACGAATCCCAGAAAGATCCATATCTGTGGGCTGACAGACACTTCTTGTAAAATCTCCCACATGGTACAACTGAAAAGGCTGTTAAAGTCTTGAATGGTAATGTTTTCAGACATTTTTCTTATTTATAAAAGAAAATTATGTACCTGTAATGAAGTTTTCCTGCCAGTGGTGGCTAAAGAAATGCACCTGAGTCCACGTGGTCTAAGCCAGAGCCGGTCTGAAACAATTAACTCAAAACAAAAATTATTGTACTGCCTGTTAAGGGAAGGGGTTGGTGGCTTTTACTTCAAAACTGCGGGTGCTTCACTTAAATCAGGCAGTGAGGGTTTGGAAGAAGCAGGGAGCTATTAACTGCTCTGTGGGGGGTTGCTGCTCTGTGACTGTAGTGGCCTGGAGTGGGGGAAGGGAAAGCGAGCAGGGAGCGCGCTGTAAATCGCCTTCCTGAGCTCAGGCAACTAGCCGGGAAAGGTGGAGCTTGCGCCCCCCCTGTGCCGGGTCGGGGGCAAAATAGCCCGACGTCGGGACGCCAAATGTGGCGGCGCAAATGAATGTAGACAGATTATATAGATATATAGAGCTTTAATAAGGAAATAAACTTACAGGACCACAGGTTCCCGCGGTGTACCGGAAAAGCGGAGCAAAAGAAAAAGGGCTGCTGGGCTCACGCCCGGCAGATTTATCCGTAAACATTAGCCCGAGGCGAACACGCCCCCATGGGTGGGGCTATGTCCCTACAATTCCTGGCAATCCCATAATTGCTCTCAAAAGGTAGATTTGGTGCCCTTTACTGGCAAAAAAGAAGAGGCGTGAGAGATGGTTCAGTGCTTAAGAGCATTGCCTGCTCTTAGAACCTCCTGAAATCAATTGCAGGCAACCACATAATGATTCACAACCATCTGCCATGAGGTCTTGTGCCCTCTTTTGGCTACAGTAAGAAAAGCTGGAGAGATAGGTCAGTGGTTAAGAACATTGGCTGCCCTTCCGAAGGTCAGAAGTTCGATTCCTGGCTACCAAATAATTGCTCTCAAAAGGAGGTTTGGCGCCCTCTACTGGCACCACGAGGAAGAGGCAAGAGAGATGGCTCTGTGGTAAAGAGCATTGCCTGCTGAGTTTGATGAGACCACATACAGACATAGAGTCAGGGCCAAGGGCCAGGATCCGCGTTGTTGTGACTGAATGAGGCAAAAGCTTTTGTTAGGATGTTAAAGGCTCACAGCTCTATCACCACGAGCCAGCGTGCTTCAGAGACAACACCAAGGAGAGTAAGGCAAGATGACTAGAAGAAGAAAATACAGGCATGTTCATGTTCCTGAAGAAGAACTCACATCCAAGACATCCAAAGGACGACAAACACCAGCAAAAGGTGTACCAATTTTAAGCCAGAGAAACAATTTATCTAGACCTCCTCTATGAGGTACACGAACGGCCAATAGGTCCACGGAGACCCCTGTACTCCACGTGTTAGGGAAATGGAGATGTGATCCACACACCACATTGAGTAAACCTGGTTTAGTAAAAGAAGCTGAAAAACGGGTTGGAGAGATGGCTCAGTGGTTAAGAGCATTGCCTGCTCTTCCAAAGGTCAGAAGTTCGATTCCTGGGAATCACATAGTTGCTCTCAAAATGAGGTTTGGTGCCGTCTACTGGCAACAGAGGGGAGATGCAGGAGAGATGGCTCAGTGGTTAAGAGCATTACCTGCTCTTCCAAAGTTCAGAAGTTCGATTCCTGGAAATCACATAATTGCTCTCAAAATGAGGTTTGGTGCCCTCTACTGGCAACAGAAGGAAGAGGCAGGAGAGATGGCTCAGTGGTTAAGAGCATTGCCTGCTGAGGTTGATGAGGCCAAGTGGACACATACAGCCAGGGCCCCCGTTGTTGTCTCAGAATCAGGCAAAACATTTTGTTAGGATAATAAAGACTCACAGCTCTATCAGCATGAGCCTGCATGCTTCAGGGACACCACCAAGCAGAATGAGGAAAGATGGTTAGAAGAAGAAAATACAGGCATGTTCATGTTCCTTAAGAAGAACTCACGTCCAAGACATCCAAAGGACGACAAACACCAGCAAAAGGTTTACCAATTTAAAGCCAGACAAACAATTTATCTAGACTTCATCTATGAGGTACGCGAACGGCCAATATGTCCATGGAGACCCCTGTACTCCACATGTTAGTGGAATGCAGATATGATCCACACACCACATTGAGTAAACCTGGTTTAGTTCAAGAAGTTGAAAAACGGGTTGGAGAGATGGCTCAGTGGTTAAGAACATTGCCTGCTCTTCCAACCTCCTGAACTGAATTCCAGGCAACCACATAATGGCTCACAACCATCTGCAATGAGGTCTTGTGCCCTCTTTTGGATACAGAAAGAAGAGCTGGGGAGATAGCTCAGTGGTTAAGAGCTTTGCCTGCCCTTCCAAAGGTCAGAAGTTCGATTCCTGGCAACCAAATAATTGCTCTCAAAAGGAGGTTTGGTGCCCTCTACTGGCAACAGAAGGAAGATGCAAGAGAGATGGCTCAATGGTTAAGAGAATTGCCTGCTCTTCCAACCTCCTGAATTCAATTCCAGGCGACCACATAATGGGTCACAACCATCTGCCATGAGGTCTTGTGCCCTCTTTTGGCTACAGTAAGAAGAGCTGGAGAGATAGCTCAGTGGTTAAGAGCATTGGTTGCCCTTCCAAAGGTCAGAAGTTCGATTCCTGGCAACCACATAATTGCTCTCAAAAGGAGGTTTGGTGCCCTCTACTGGCACCACAAGGAAGAGGCAGGAAAGATGGCTCTGTGGTAAAGAGCTCTGCCTGCTGAGTTTGATGAGGCCAAGAACAGACATAGAGTCGGGGCACAGGGCCAGGGCCCGCGTTGCTGTGACTGAATGAGGCAAAAGCTCTTGTTAGGATGTTAAAGACTCACAGCTCTATCACCATGAGCCAGCGTGCTTCAGAGACAACACCAAGGAGAGTAAGGCAAGATGGCTAGAAGAAGAAAATTTTGGCATGTTCATGTGCCTTAAGAAGAACTCATATCCAAGACAATCAAAGGACTACAAACACCAGCAAAATGTTAACCTATTTAAAGCCAGAGAAACAATTTATCTAGACCTCCTCTATGAGGTACATGAATGGCCAATAGGTCCATGCAGACCCCTGTACTCCACACGTCATGGAAATGGAGATGTGATCCACACACCACATTGACTAAAGCTGGTTTAGTAAAAGAAGTTGAAAAACGGGTTGGAGAGATGGCTCAGTGGTTAAGAGCATTGCCTGCTCTTCCAAAGGTCAGAAGTTCGATTCCTGGAAATCACATAATTGCTCTCAAAAGGAGGTTTGGTGCCCTCTACTGGCAACATAAGGAAGAGGCATGAGAGATGGCTCCGTGGTTAAGATCATTGCCTCCTCTTCCAACCTCCTGAATTCAATTCCAGGCAACCACATAATGGCTCACAACCATCTGCAATGAGGTCTTGTGCCCTCTTTTGGATACAAAAATAAGAGCTGGGGTGTTAGCTCAGTGGATAAGAGCTTTGGCTGCCCTTCCAAAGGTCAGAAGTTCCATTCCTTGTGGCCGCGCAAATGAATGTAGACAGATTATATAGATATATACAGCTTTAATAAGGAAATAAACTTACAGGACCACAGGTTCCCGCGGTGTACCGGAAAAGCGGAGCAAAAGAAAAAGGCCTGCTGGGCTCACGCCCGGCAGATTTATCCATAAACATTAGCCCGAGCCGAACACGCCCCCAATGGGTGGGGCTATGTCCCTACTTCTCCCCCTTTTGTCTAAATAAGATAGAACCAAACCAAATACAACTATATACAATAATAACAAATAATAAATATAACAAACAATATTGAGGACAAAACTTTTGCTAAACATTCTATCTCAAGGAGTCTAAATAACATAGAGAGTAACTACAATTATATAATCTTCAACTCCGTCAAAGATCTGAGAAGGGAATAAATTTCACTTAACAATCGAGAGATATCCAAAATGTGCAACAATTGACAGAGACAACTGACTACCTGGGCAATCACCCAAAGTCTCGTTTGCAATGTTGAGTCAACCAACTTTGGCTAAGGCCTAACATAACTGGCATACCATTATTAAAGGCAAGGAACTTTCTTAGGACTATCCTACCCTGTCTTGGCAAGATAAGACAATCCTGTTTCATCCACTTAGGGATATTCTGTATCTTTGTCAGAAGTTGAGGTATGGGCTTTTCTTAACCCAAAGGCCAGTTCTGCCAAGAAGACAAGCTCCCAGTGGAGTGTCTTTGGTGCTCAACGTTCTCTCGGGAGTAGAGTGGTGTTGCCAGGAGTAATTGTGTCTCTTTGGCATAGAAATTTTAGGTTAGATTAAAGGCCATTTTCTACAGCTCTTCGAAGAGGCTGAAGATCATACTATCTATACTAAATATAATCTCTATGTAACTAAAAGACCTGATAAACTTAAAAATAAATATGACAAACATATAATTCTCAATACCTATCTAACTTTGAAGACTAAAAGAATAAACAACTGTGCAATATATGAAGACAATGATCTTCAACTGTAAACAATGTCATAGTATCAGAGGTAGAAATGTACAATGTAATATGGTAGATGTATCAATACAATATGGACAAAGTTATAAGCATACTCATACAAAAATAGAGGTAGGAACACTCATATTCAATATTTAACATATCAATATACAAGAAACAGTACCAGTACAATTTTCTATAGACAGTAATTCACAAATACCAATCATCCCAAAAAACCAGTTACCCCCTTCTTCTTCCTCTTCTTCTTCTTCTTATTTTTTTTCCAAAAAAAAATATCACCCCATCCCCTCAACCCTAAACCAACCATTAAAAGATGTCCCCAACCCTGAGGGCAAACTCTGTTGGGAGAGGGGATGCCGTCCTCTAAGATTGCTTCTAGCTGACATGGGGGCGACGTTCTTCTTAGGGGGTCCTGTGAAAGCAAATGATGGTAAAATTTCCAAATTAACCTTTGACCTAAGAAAATTGTAACTAGTCTCAGAGCGTTTTGAGAAGGTCCGACCAGAGTGTTGTCAAAAATGTGCACCATTCGAAATTGTCTCTTGTAGTTGGTACCAAAAAACAGGTCTAATATTAGCGCTTTAAAAAAAAATCATGACGTCATAAAAACCAGATGGAGTTGATGTTGTGGGGCCCCATCTTCATCCTGGAAACTTCAAAGATTACTGTAGGAAAATTTGTTGCTTGTTATGGGAAATTTAAACATTAACAACAAGGACATATACTGACATATAAAGAAAGACACAGATATGAGGAAAAGCAAAGAAAGTTTAAGACATATATATATATATATATATATATATATATATATATATATATATTAATACTTACAGAACAAGTCCCTCCATCAGTAATTAAATATTAGGGGTACCTTAAATTCTTTGAAGATGGGTATTTTCCTGTGGAGATAAGAAGAGAACCCTGCCCCCAACCTATTTGTATTACTTACCATCAGTATGATTGCCATCCATGTGATTGAATTGTTATTTATCTTTCCCAACTGGCTTCTCTTCATCAAAACGAACCTTTATCAATTTTGATGGAATCCACAATTTTTCCTCACCTGTGGAGACAAGAGCAAATCCCCTTCCCCAACGCAGCACATCTCCTGGCTTCCATTGTGAGGTCAGCACATCCTTGAAATAAACTGGTTGATTTAGTTCAGTAGACTTTTCCATTATCCAATGTCTTTCTGCAGCCGATGTTCCCTTCTCATTAGCGTTGAGGAAATTCAAGGTTAACAAAGCATTATGTAACCTATTTCTGGGGGTGTTTTCCACCCCTTTCTGTTTGTTCAACATATCCTTTATAGTTCGATTTGATCTTTCTATGACTGCTTGACCTGTAGGATTGTATGGTATACCTGTAACATGCTTGATATTGTAATAATCAAAAAACCGTTTCATTTTCCTAGAGACATAAGCAGGACCATTATCTGTCTTTATTTGTGTAGGTATACCCATGATAGCCATGACTTCTAATAAATGAGTGATAACTGAATCAGCTTTTTCTGAACTTAAAGCCGTTGCCCACTGAAAGCCTGAATACGTGTCAATGGTGTGATGAACATATTTTAATTTGCCAAATTCTGCAAAGTGGAACACATCCATCTGCCAGATTTCATTCCTTTGGGTGCCCTTTGGATTAGCCCCTGCAGGCAGTGGCGTTTGGTTATAGAAAGAGCAAGTAGGGCATTTCTTTACAATCTCCCTAGCTTGTTGCCATGTAATAGAAAACTCTTTCTTCAAACCTTTGCTATTAACATGATGTTTTTTATGAAATTCAGAGGCTTGTAGCACACTACCAATCAATAATTGATCAATTTCTGCATTACCTTGTGCTAGAGGACCTGGCAGACCCGTATGGGATCGGATGTGTGTTATGTACATAGGGCAAAGCCTGTTCCTAATCAAATCTTGCACCTGGATAAACAAAGAGGTTAGTTCTGTATCATCAGGTATAAATTCAGCAGTTTCAATATGTAAAATAACTCTTTCTGCATATTGTGAATCAGTAACTATATTAATAGGTTCTTTAAAATCCCTTAGCACCATAAGAATGGCATATAATTCTGCCTTCTGGACAGAATCATAAGGACTTTGTTCCACCTTACCCAAGTCTTCTGATTTGTAACCTGCCTTCCCTGATTTATTGGCATCAGTATAGAACGTACGGGCTCCAGTTATTGGAGTATCACGGACGATTCGAGGAAGGATCCAAGAAGTTCTCTTTATGAAGTTAAGCCTCTTGCTTTTTGGATAGTTGTTATTAATGTCTCCCAAGAAATTAGCACAAGCTCTTTGCCATGGTTCATTATCTTCCCATAATTTCTTTAGTTCATCAGCAGTGAAAGGCACTATAATTTCTGCTGGGTCTATGCCTGCTAGTTGACGAAGTCTCAACTTGCCTTTTATAATTAACTCAGAGACTTTTTCTACATAAGTTTTCAGTTTCTTACTTGGTTTATGTGGTACAAAGATCCATTCCAAGATAATATCATCTCTCTGCATTAAAATTCCTGTAGGGGAAATTTTTGATGGTAGTATGACGAGAATACAGTCGAGCTCTGGATTTACCCTATCCACATGTGCCTGTTGTAATTTTTCCTCAATCATCGTCAGTTCCTTTTCTGCTTCAGCTGTTAATTCTCTGGGACTGTTTAAATCTTTGTCACCATCCAAGGTTTTGTTCAAATGAATTATTAGATCAGGTGTTATCCCAATAGCTGGCCGTAGACTGGAAATGTCCCCTAATAGTCTTTGAAAGTCATTAAGAGTCCGTAGGCGATCTCTCCGAATTTGTGCCTTTTGTGTCTTAATTTTTTGTAAACCTATTTTATAACCTAAATAATTAACAGAATCTCCCTTCTGAATCTTTTCAGGAGCAATTTGCAATCCCCATTTTGGTAAAAGTATTTTTATTTCTTCAAACAATCTGTTCAAGGTATCCATGTTTGAATCGGATAACAAAATGTCGTCCATGTAATGATATACTATCGATTTGGGAAATTTCTTGCGTATTATTGGCAATGGTTGATTCACAAAATATTGGCACAGGGAGGGGCTATTTAACATACCCTGGGGGAGGACGGTCCAGTGGTACCTCCTCGAAGGTTGAGAATTATTATAAGTAGGCACTGTGAAGGCAAATTTTTCTCTATCTTCTTTTTGTAAAGGTATAGTGAAAAAACAATCCTTTAAATCAATAACTATGAGAGGCCATCCTTTTGGCAATAAAGAGGGCAAAGGAATTCCAGATTGCAGAGGGCCCATAGGTTGAATAACCTTGTTGATAGCCCTGAGATCTGTCACCATTCTCCATTTACCTGATTTTTTCTTAACCACAAATACAGGAGAATTCCAAGGGCTGGTAGATTCTTCTATATGTCCAGCATCTAATTGCTCTTGTACCAACTGTTCTAAAGCCTGTAACTTTTCCTCAGCTAAAGGCCATTGCTTTGTCCATATTGGTTTCTCAGTCAACCATTTTAAAGGCAAGGCTGTTGGTATCTCTGAAGGGACATCAATTGCTTGTTCTTGTACAGCCCGAATGGCCGGTTTTCTCCGTTTGTAATATCTTTTAATATTATCCCCAGAAATATAGGCTCTAGAAGTAGCAGGAATGTTAATTTGGGTATTCCATTGTTGTAATAGGTCACGACCCCATAAATTCATTGCAATATTGGCTACATATGGCCTTAATTTTCCTATTTGTCCCTCTGGTCCTATACATTCAACCCATCTCGTGCTCTGCCTTACTCGAGATAGGGTTCCAATTCCCAGGAGCTGAACATTTACATTCTGAAGAGGCCAATATGGATGCCAAGATTCTGGGGTAATGATACTTACATCCGCACCTGTGTCCAGCAGGCCAGTAATAAAAATGCCATTTACACACACTCTCAGCTTTGGTCTTTGGTCATTTATAGAAGTTTGCCAAAACACACGGAACTCATCTTTCTGATCATTATTGCTTGTAACAGTAGGCATGGGGCTTTCTAATTGTCCTGACGAGTCACGTTCTCTGTAGTAACTGGAAATGACTGAACCATGTTTGCCATGGGGGCCTGTGAGGCCCCCCCCCTCTCACGTTTCCCGTCTGTATCAGGTTGCCTTGTCTATCTCTTGTAGACCTGCACTCATTCGTCCAGTGTCTGCCCTTTCCACATCTTCTACATAAACCTGAAGGCTGAGTCCTCCTATTTCTGTTATTTCTAGAAGATGCATTATTATTATTTCTGAAAATCCGTTGTCTACAATTCCTTTTCATATGACCCATTTTGCCACAATTAAAACATTTGGTATTCTGATGTCTCCTTTTACCATTGGAAATTGCTTCTTCTACCCATGCTTCAGTGCCATAGTCAAATGTATCAACATCTAGTGTATGCAAGACCCATTCTTCTAATGGCGCTGATCTGAGCTTTAAAGGTCCCAAAATCCTTTTGCATTCCACATTTGCATTTTCATAAGCCAAAGTCTCGATCATTATACGTCTTGCTTCTGGGTCAGATATCCCTATTTGTACAGCTTTAGTTATTCTTTGTAAAAAGTCACTAAAGTGTTCTCTTTGACCCTGTTTAACTCTGACAAATGATTCCATCCTCTGTCCTGGGTCTTGCACCCTGTCCCAAGCCCTTAAGGCTGCTGTAGTACACACAGAGAGTATGTTTTCATCCAAATTAGCTTGTTCCTGAGGCTCAGAAAATAGCCCCTCTCCCAAAATTTGATCTATGGAAATCTCAATTCCCTTTGCTCTTTCTTGCTGTTCTAAAAGTCTAGCCTCTTGCCTGAATAAGCATTTCCATTTCAATTGCGTTCCACTCTCAAGGACAGCAGAGCTCAGTTGAAACCCGTCATTGGGCGTGACCTTATTCGTGGTAGCCCAAGATCTTAGCATCTCTTTAACAAAAGAGGCATTCATTCCAAAAGTCATTACAGCCTGTTTAATTTCTTTGAGATCATTCATACGGACAGGTTCCCATGTATCTTCCTTG
Organism: Chionomys nivalis; assembly: GCF_950005125.1. NCBI lineage: Eukaryota > Metazoa > Chordata > Mammalia > Rodentia > Cricetidae > Chionomys > Chionomys nivalis. The sequence goes on along the minus strand of NW_026646975.1, from coordinate 9,193 downwards.
ATGACCCTAGGGTTTCTGGAACCAACTACTTTCTCAGTTGTTACAACTGGAAAGGCAGGTAGAACTGTAGGTAGAGCTTTGTGGGAATTGTCCCGGAGGGATTTACCCACAGATTTAGTTAAAATATGCCTTTCTACCTCTTGCTCTTCTTCCTCAGAATTTAGAAATTCCTCAATCTTTTCAATTCTATTCACCATTGCCTTCTTTAATGTCTGAATCTCCTGTCCAGAATTATGTTCTAAAGCCTTCATTGAGGATTCTAAAGTATGAAGTTTGTCCATTACAGATAATGTCTCATCTTTGGACATAATTTTTATAGCATATACCGTGCCTTCTTGTATAGATAATCTTTCTGTCAATCTGTCATAAGCTTTAGACAAAATCCGATTGTCACATTCAGCAGTTTTGATTCTCTCAGTTAATGTTTCTGTTCCTACTGAAAGGGACTGAAGCTTACGATCCAAATCAGCTGTTCCTTCTTCCACAGTAATGAATTTCTCCTTAATATCAGCCATTAATGTTTCAGAAAGGGACTGAAGCTTACGATCCAAATCAGCTGTTCTCTCTTCCATAGTAATGAATTTCTCCTTAACATCAGCCTGTACCTCTTCTAAATTTTTTTCAGTTTGTCGAGTTGTGTTAAACAAAGATCTGTTCTCTGCCTGGAGAACTTCAAACTGATTTTTGAGAAGATTGTTGTCATTCTCAATTGTTTTTAAGCGTTCAACCTCGTCTCGTAAAGACTTTATCATATTTCTATTATCAAACCATACAGTACCAAGGAAAACTACGAATCCCAGAAAGATCCATATCTGTGGGCTGACAGACACTTCTTGTAAAATCTCCCACATGGTACAACTGAAAAGGCTGTTAAAGTCTTGAATGGTAATGTTTTCAGACATTTTTCTTATTTATAAAAGAAAATTATGTACCTGTAATGAAGTTTTCCTGCCAGTGGTGGCTAAAGAAATGCACCTGAGTCCACGTGGTCTAAGCCAGAGCCGGTCTGAAACAATTAACTCAAAACAAAAATTATTGTACTGCCTGTTAAGGGAAGGGGTTGGTGGCTTTTACTTCAAAACTGCGGGTGCTTCACTTAAATCAGGCAGTGAGGGTTTGGAAGAAGCAGGGAGCTATTAACTGCTCTGTGGGGGGTTGCTGCTCTGTGACTGTAGTGGCCTGGAGTGGGGGAAGGGAAACCGAGCAGGGAGCGCGCTGTAAATCGCCTTCCTGAGCTCAGGCAACTAGCCGGGAAAGGTGGAGCTTGCGCCCCCCCTGTGCCGGGTCGGGGGCAAAATAGCCCGACGTCGGGACGCCAAATGTGGCGGCGCAAATGAATGTAGACAGATTATATAGATATATAGAGCTTTAATAAGGAAATAAACTTACAGGACCACAGGTTCCCGCGGTGTACCGGAAAAGCGGAGCAAAAGAAAAAGGGCTGCTGGGCTCACGCCCGGCAGATTTATCCGTAAACATTAGCCCGAGGCGAACACGCCCCCATGGGTGGGGCTATGTCCCTACAATTCCTGGCAATCCCATAATTGCTCTCAAAAGGTAGATTTGGTGCCCTTTACTGGCAAAAAAGAAGAGGCGTGAGAGATGGTTCAGTGCTTAAGAGCATTGCCTGCTCTTAGAACCTCCTGAAATCAATTGCAGGCAACCACATAATGATTCACAACCATCTGCCATGAGGTCTTGTGCCCTCTTTTGGCTACAGTAAGAAAAGCTGGAGAGATAGGTCAGTGGTTAAGAACATTGGCTGCCCTTCCGAAGGTCAGAAGTTCGATTCCTGGCTACCAAATAATTGCTCTCAAAAGGAGGTTTGGCGCCCTCTACTGGCACCACGAGGAAGAGGCAAGAGAGATGGCTCTGTGGTAAAGAGCATTGCCTGCTGAGTTTGATGAGACCACATACAGACATAGAGTCAGTGCCAAGGGCCAGGGTCCGCGTTGTTGTGACTGAATGAGGCAAAAGCTTTTGTTAGGATGTTAAAGGCTCACAGCTCTATCACCACGAGCCAGCGTGCTTCAGAGACAACACCAAGGAGAGTAAGGCAAGATGACTAGAAGAAGAAAATACAGGCATGTTCATGTTCCTGAAGAAGAACTCACATCCAAGACATCCAAAGGACGACAAACACCAGCAAAAGGTGTACCAATTTTAAGCCAGAGAAACAATTTATCTAGACCTCCTCTATGAGGTACACGAACGGCCAATAGGTCCACGGAGACCCCTGTACTCCACGTGTTAGGGAAATGGAGATGTGATCCACACACCACATTGAGTAAACCTGGTTTAGTAAAAGAAGCTGAGAAACGCGTTGGAGAGATGGCTCAGTGGTTAAGAGCATTGCCTGCTCTTCCAAAGGTCAGAAGTTCGATTCCTGGGAATCACATAGTTGCTCTCAAAATGAGGTTTGGTGCCGTCTACTGGCAACATAAGGAAGAGGCATGAGAGATGGCTCCGTGGTTAAGATCATTGCCTCCTCTTCCAACCTCCTGAATTCAATTCCAGGCAACCACATAATGGCTCACAACCATCTGCAATGAGGTCTTGTGCCCTCTTTTGGATACAAAAATAAGAGCTGGGGTGTTAGCTCAGTGGATAAGAGCTTTGGCTGCCCTTCCAAAGGTCAGAAGTTCCATTCCTTGTGGCGGCGCAAATGAATGTAGACAGATTATATAGATATATACAGCTTTAATAAGGAAATAAACTTACAGGACCACAGGTTCCCGCGGTGTACCGGAAAAGCGGAGCAAAAGAAAAAGGCCTGCTGGGCTCACGCCCGGCAGATTTATCCGTAAACATTAGCCCAAGGCGAACACGCCCCCAATGGGTGGGGCTATGTCCCTACTTCTCCCCCTTTTGTCTAAATAAGATAGAACCAAACCAAATACAACTATATACAATAATAACAAATAATAAATATAACAAACAATATTGAGGACAAAACTTTTGCTAAACATTCTATCTCAAGGAGTCTAAATAACATAGAGAGTAACTACAATTATATAATCTTCAACTCCGTCAAAGATCTGAGAAGGGAATAAATTTCACTTAACAATCGAGAGATATCCAAAATGTGCAACAATTGACAGAGACAACTGACTACCTGGGCAATCACCCAAAGTCTCGTTTGCAATGTTGAGTCAACCAACTTTGGCTAAGGCCTAACATAACTGGCATACCATTATTAAAGGCAAGGAACTTTCTTAGGACTATCCTACCCTGTCTTGGCAAGATAAGACAATCCTGTTTCATCCACTTAGGGATATTCTGTATCTTTGTCAGAAGTTGAGGTATGGGCTTTTCTTAACCCAAAGGCCAGTTCTGCCAAGAAGACAAGCTCCCAGTGGAGTGTCTTTGGTGCTCAACGTTCTCTCGGGAGTAGAGTGGTGTTGCCAGGAGTAATTGTGTCTCTTTGGCATAGAAATTTTAGGTTAGATTAAAGGCCATTTTCTACAGCTCTTCGAAGAGGCTGAAGATCATACTATCTATACTAAATATAATCTCTATGTAACTAAAAGACCTGATAAACTTAAAAATAAATATGACAAACATATAATTCTCAATACCTATCTAACTTTGAAGACTAAAAGAATAAACAACTGTGCAATATATGAAGACAATGATCTTCAACTGTAAACAATGTCATAGTATCAGAGGTAGAAATGTACAATGTAATATGGTAGATGTATCAATACAATATGGACAAAGTTATAAGCATACTCATACAAAAATAGAGGTAGGAACACTCATATTCAATATTTAACATATCAATATACAAGAAACAGTACCAGTACAATTTTCTATAGACAGTAATTCACAAATACCAATCATCCCAAAAAACCAGTTACCCCCTTCTTCTTCCTCTTCTTCTTCTTCTTATTTTTTTTCCAAAAAAAAATATCACCCCATCCCCTCAACCCTAAACCAACCATTAAAAGATGTCCCCAACCCTGAGGGCAAACTCTGTTGGGAGAGGGGATGCCGTCCTCTAAGATTGCTTCTAGCTGACATGGGGGCGACGTTCTTCTTAGGGGGTCCTGTGAAAGCAAATGATGGTAAAATTTCCAAATTAACCTTTGACCTAAGAAAATTGTAACTAGTCTCAGAGCGTTTTGAGAAGGTCCGACCAGAGTGTTGTCAAAAATGTGCACCATTCGAAATTGTCTCTTGTAGTTGGTACCAAAAAACAGGTCTAATATTAGCGCTTTAAAAAAAAATCATGACGTCATAAAAACCAGATGGAGTTGATGTTGTGGGGCCCCATCTTCATCCTGGAAACTTCAAAGATTACTGTAGGAAAATTTGTTGCTTGTTATGGGAAATTTAAACATTAACAACAAGGACATATACTGACATATAAAGAAAGACACAGATATGAGGAAAAGCAAAGAAAGTTTAAGACATATATATATATATATATATATATATATATATATATATATTAATACTTACAGAACAAGTCCCTCCATCAGTAATTAAATATTAGGGGTACCTTAAATTCTTTGAAGATGGGTATTTTCCTGTGGAGATAAGAAGAGAACCCTGCCCCCAACCTATTTGTATTACTTACCATCAGTATGATTGCCATCCATGTGATTGAATTGTTATTTATCTTTCCCAACTGGCTTCTCTTCATCAAAACGAACCTTTATCAATTTTGATGGAATCCACAATTTTTCCTCACCTGTGGAGACAAGAGCAAATCCCCTTCCCCAACGCAGCACATCTCCTGGCTTCCATTGTGAGGTCAGCACATCCTTGAAATAAACTGGTTGATTTAGTTCAGTAGACTTTTCCATTATCCAATGTCTTTCTGCAGCCGATGTTCCCTTCTCATTAGCGTTGAGGAAATTCAAGGTTAACAAAGCATTATGTAACCTATTTCTGGGGGTGTTTTCCACCCCTTTCTGTTTGTTCAACATATCCTTTATAGTTCGATTTGATCTTTCTATGACTGCTTGACCTGTAGGATTGTATGGTATACCTGTAACATGCTTGATATTGTAATAATCAAAAAACCGTTTCATTTTCCTAGAGACATAAGCAGGACCATTATCTGTCTTTATTTGTGTAGGTATACCCATGATAGCCATGACTTCTAATAAATGAGTGATAACTGAATCAGCTTTTTCTGAACTTAAAGCCGTTGCCCACTGAAAGCCTGAATACGTGTCAATGGTGTGATGAACATATTTTAATTTGCCAAATTCTGCAAAGTGGAACACATCCATCTGCCAGATTTCATTCCTTTGGGTGCCCTTTGGATTAGCCCCTGCAGGCAGTGGCGTTTGGTTATAGAAAGAGCAAGTAGGGCATTTCTTTACAATCTCCCTAGCTTGTTGCCATGTAATAGAAAACTCTTTCTTCAAACCTTTGCTATTAACATGATGTTTTTTATGAAATTCAGAGGCTTGTAGCACACTACCAATCAATAATTGATCAATTTCTGCATTACCTTGTGCTAGAGGACCTGGCAGACCCGTATGGGATCGGATGTGTGTTATGTACATAGGGCAAAGCCTGTTCCTAATCAAATCTTGCACCTGGATAAACAAAGAGGTTAGTTCTGTATCATCAGGTATAAATTCAGCAGTTTCAATATGTAAAATAACTCTTTCTGCATATTGTGAATCAGTAACTATATTAATAGGTTCTTTAAAATCCCTTAGCACCATAAGAATGGCATATAATTCTGCCTTCTGGACAGAATCATAAGGACTTTGTTCCACCTTACCCAAGTCTTCTGATTTGTAACCTGCCTTCCCTGATTTATTGGCATCAGTATAGAACGTACGGGCTCCAGTTATTGGAGTATCACGGACGATTCGAGGAAGGATCCAAGAAGTTCTCTTTATGAAGTTAAGCCTCTTGCTTTTTGGATAGTTGTTATTAATGTCTCCCAAGAAATTAGCACAAGCTCTTTGCCATGGTTCATTATCTTCCCATAATTTCTTTAGTTCATCAGCAGTGAAAGGCACTATAATTTCTGCTGGGTCTATGCCTGCTAGTTGACGAAGTCTCAACTTGCCTTTTATAATTAACTCAGAGACTTTTTCTACATAAGTTTTCAGTTTCTTACTTGGTTTATGTGGTACAAAGATCCATTCCAAGATAATATCATCTCTCTGCATTAAAATTCCTGTAGGGGAAATTTTTGATGGTAGTATGACGAGAATACAGTCGAGCTCTGGATTTACCCTATCCACATGTGCCTGTTGTAATTTTTCCTCAATCATCGTCAGTTCCTTTTCTGCTTCAGCTGTTAATTCTCTGGGACTGTTTAAATCTTTGTCACCATCCAAGGTTTTGTTCAAATGAATTATTAGATCAGGTGTTATCCCAATAGCTGGCCGTAGACTGGAAATGTCCCCTAATAGTCTTTGAAAGTCATTAAGAGTCCGTAGGCGATCTCTCCGAATTTGTGCCTTTTGTGTCTTAATTTTTTGTAAACCTATTTTATAACCTAAATAATTAACAGAATCTCCCTTCTGAATCTTTTCAGGAGCAATTTGCAATCCCCATTTTGGTAAAAGTATTTTTATTTCTTCAAACAATCTGTTCAAGGTATCCATGTTTGAATCGGATAACAAAATGTCGTCCATGTAATGATATACTATCGATTTGGGAAATTTCTTGCGTATTATTGGCAATGGTTGATTCACAAAATATTGGCACAGGGAGGGGCTATTTAACATACCCTGGGGGAGGACGGTCCAGTGGTACCTCCTCGAAGGTTGAGAATTATTATAAGTAGGCACTGTGAAGGCAAATTTTTCTCTATCTTCTTTTTGTAAAGGTATAGTGAAAAAACAATCCTTTAAATCAATAACTATGAGAGGCCATCCTTTTGGCAATAAAGAGGGCAAAGGAATTCCAGATTGCAGAGGGCCCATAGGTTGAATAACCTTGTTGATAGCCCTGAGATCTGTCACCATTCTCCATTTACCTGATTTTTTCTTAACCACAAATACAGGAGAATTCCAAGGGCTGGTAGATTCTTCTATATGTCCAGCATCTAATTGCTCTTGTACCAACTGTTCTAAAGCCTGTAACTTTTCCTCAGCTAAAGGCCATTGCTTTGTCCATATTGGTTTCTCAGTCAACCATTTTAAAGGCAAGGCTGTTGGTATCTCTGAAGGGACATCAATTGCTTGTTCTTGTACAGCCCGAATGGCCGGTTTTCTCCGTTTGTAATATCTTTTAATATTATCCCCAGAAATATAGGCTCTAGAAGTAGCAGGAATGTTAATTTGGGTATTCCATTGTTGTAATAGGTCACGACCCCATAAATTCATTGCAATATTGGCTACATATGGCCTTAATTTTCCTATTTGTCCCTCTGGTCCTATACATTCAACCCATCTCGTGCTCTGCCTTACTCGAGATAGGGTTCCAATTCCCAGGAGCTGAACATTTACATTCTGAAGAGGCCAATATGGATGCCAAGATTCTGGGGTAATGATACTTACATCCGCACCTGTGTCCAGCAGGCCAGTAATAAAAATGCCATTTACACACACTCTCAGCTTTGGTCTTTGGTCATTTATAGAAGTTTGCCAAAACACACGGAACTCATCTTTCTGATCATTATTGCTTGTAACAGTAGGCATGGGGCTTTCTAATTGTCCTGACGAGTCACGTTCTCTGTAGTAACTGGAAATGACTGAACCATGTTTGCCATGGGGGCCTGTGAGGCCCCCCCCTCTCACGTTTCCCGTCTGTATCAGGTTGCCTTGTCTATCTCTTGTAGACCTGCACTCATTCGTCCAGTGTCTGCCCTTTCCACATCTTCTACATAAACCTGAAGGCTGAGTCCTCCTATTTCTGTTATTTCTAGAAGATGCATTATTATTATTTCTGAAAATCCGTTGTCTACAATTCCTTTTCATATGACCCATTTTGCCACAATTAAAACATTTGGTATTCTGATGTCTCCTTTTACCATTGGAAATTGCTTCTTCTACCCATGCTTCAGTGCCATAGTCAAATGTATCAACATCTAGTGTATGCAAGACCCATTCTTCTAATGGCGCTGATCTGAGCTTTAAAGGTCCCAAAATCCTTTTGCATTCCACATTTGCATTTTCATAAGCCAAAGTCTCGATCATTATACGTCTTGCTTCTGGGTCAGATATCCCTATTTGTACAGCTTTAGTTATTCTTTGTAAAAAGTCACTAAAGTGTTCTCTTTGACCCTGTTTAACTCTGACAAATGATTCCATCCTCTGTCCTGGGTCTTGCACCCTGTCCCAAGCCCTTAAGGCTGCTGTAGTACACACAGAGAGTATGTTTTCATCCAAATTAGCTTGTTCCTGAGGCTCAGAAAATAGCCCCTCTCCCAAAATTTGATCTATGGAAATCTCAATTCCCTTTGCTCTTTCTTGCTGTTCTAAAAGTCTAGCCTCTTGCCTGAATAAGCATTTCCATTTCAATTGCGTTCCACTCTCAAGGACAGCAGAGCTCAGTTGAAACCAGTCATTGGGCGTGACCTTATTCGTGGTAGCCCAAGATCTTAGCATCTCTTTAACAAAAGAGGCATTCATTCCAAAAGTCATTACAGCCTGTTTAATTTCTTTGAGATCATTCATACGGACAGGTTCCCATGTATCTTCCTTGATGACCCTAGGGTTTCTGGAACCAACTACTTTCTCAGTTGTTACAACTGGAAAGGCAGGTAGAACTGTAGGTAGAGCTTTGTGGGAATTGTCCCGGAGGGATTTACCCACAGATTTAGTTAAAATATGCCTTTCTACCTCTTGCTCTTCTTCCTCAGAATTTAGAAATTCCTCAATCTTTTCAATTCTATTCACCATTGCCTTCTTTAATGTCTGAATCTCCTGTCCAGAATTATGTTCTAAAGCCTTCATTGAGGATTCTAAAGTATGAAGTTTGTCCATTACAGATAATGTCTCATCTTTGGACATAATTTTTATAGCATATACCGTGCCTTCTTGTATAGATAATCTTTCTGTCAATCTGTCATAAGCTTTAGACAAAATCCGATTGTCACATTCAGCAGTTTTGATTCTCTCAGTTAATGTTTCTGTTCCTACTGAAAGGGACTGAAGCTTACGATCCAAATCAGCTGTTCCTTCTTCCACAGTAATGAATTTCTCCTTAATATCAGCCATTAATGTTTCAGAAAGGGACTGAAGCTTACGATCCAAATCAGCTGTTCTCT